>NC_057801.1:207974558-207977162 GCF_018294505.1 Triticum aestivum
TGGATCGGGGGGATCGAACCACCGCCACCGCCCGGAACACCACCGCCGCGCCCTGGCTCTTCGACGACCACCACTCCGGACTGCCTCCACTCCTCCGCATCGTCTCCGACCTCCACCTCGCGCCCCACTGCCCCGTCCCTACACCTCACGGTGAGGACCCCGGTCCTCCTCTCTCCCCTCTGTCCCCGTGCACGCCGACCACGCTCACCACAACCACGCCGCACCAACGGCCGCGCCTTCGCGCGCGCGCCTGCATGTCGGAGCTTGCGCTCTAGGCAGCACATGCTCACCCAAGCCCGGTCCCGCTCCTGTGCGCCCATAGCCGCGACCGCGTCGCCCTCCTCCGACTCCGCCAACACGCTCCGGCCGCCGTTGGCCTCGCCCGTATCGCTACGCGCCCGCTTACGCGAAGCCGGGCCGTCACCACGCCCTGGTGCTGCCCCACCGTGGCCTCGCCGGTGCCATTTCTGGCGCCCGGAGCCCCTCCGTGCCCGCTTGCCTTCGCCCGGGTCGGGCACCTCCAGCGCCCCATCGCCCGCACCCACACGCCCGCTAACCCGCATGGCCCCCCTGGACCTATGACACATGGGCCCCATGCCCGGAGAATGTTTAAAAAAAGAGAATAAAAATATATATTATATAAAATATTAATTAATTAATTAACTTAATTTATTACCTGAATAAATTAATTAGTTAGTTAACTTAATTAAACTTATAGTTTAGCCTAATCTATCAATGACATGGGCCCCACCCCCTGTTGACCAGTCAAACTTTGACTGGTCAACTGGGTCCCCTGGTCCTACTTGTCAGCCAGTGTACAATTTTTGTGTACACTGTGTTGGGTACATCTAGCAATTTAACATTAATTTCGAATTAAAATAAATTAGAAAATGAATTAAAATTTTGGAAATTAATATAAAATAATCCGTAATTTGGATGAAAATATTTTGTACATGAAAGTTGCTCAGAACGACGAAACGAATCCGAATACGCAACCCGTTCATCCGCCACACATCCCTAGCATAGCGAACACACAACTTTGCCCCCTCCGGTTCACCTGTCAGAAAATGCGAAACACCGGGGATACTTTCCAGGATGTTTTCCCCTTTCGTCGGTATCACCTACTACCGCGTTAGGGCACACCTAGCACCGCTCTTTGCCATGTCTTGCATCGTCATGCTTATGTTTGTACTATATTCATTGTTTCTTCCCCCTCTTCTCTCCGGTAGACTACGAGACCGATGCCGCTGCTACCCAGTACGAATACGGAGTTGACGACCCCTCCTTCTTGCCAGAGCAACCAGACAAGCCCCCCCCCCCTTGATCACCAGATATCGCCTATTATTTCCTCTACTACTTGCATTAGAGTAGTGTAGCATGATACTGTTTCGATTAATCCCATTCTGTTGCATAGCCTGTCATTGTTGCTACTTCTGTTGATACCTTCCCTACAATCCTAAATGCTCAGTATAGGATGCTAGTTTACCATTAGTGGCCCAAACATTCTTGTCAGTCTGCCAAGCTATACTATCGGGCCGTGATCCCTTAGGAGGTGATCACGGGTATATACTATACATACATACTATTCAGGTGGTGACTAAAGTCGGCTCGACTCGTTGAGTACCCGCAAGTGATTTCGATGTGGGGGCTGGAAGGACAGGTGGCTCCATCCCGATAGAGGTGGGCCTGGGTTCCCGACGGCCCCCGACTGTTACTTTGTGGCGGAGCGACATGGCAGGTTGAGACCACCTAGGTGAGAGGTGGGCCTGGCCTTGGTCGGCGTTCGCGGTTACTTCATAATAACACGCTTAACGAGATCTTGGTATTTGATCTGAGTCTGGCCACTGGCCTATAAACACTAACCAACTACGCGGGAACAGTTATGGGCACTCGACATCGTGGTATCAGCCGAAGCCTTCTTGATTTCGGCGACTGAGTGGTGCACGCCGGATTGGACCGTAAGCCTGCGCTTGTATTAAGGGGGCCAGGTCTGCTTCCGGCCGCGTACGCTATGTGTAGGTGTGCAATGGGCGACGGGCCCAGACCCCTGCGCGCATAGGATTTAGACCGGCGTGCTGACCTCTCTGTTGTGCCTAGGTGGCACTACAAAAAAAGACACATCCGTGACATTTTGGGCCGAACGAAATTTTTTCTGTCATACATATGACACTTGTATGACGATAATTGTGACAAAACCCGGTATCATCATAGATGTGGTGGGATGCTACTTCTATGACAAAAAATCATGACAGAAAATGGGCTTTTTGTCCTAGGCGGGCCGGAGACGCAGCTGCATGACATTCTTTGGGCCGTCCTTGATGGAAAAAACCATGGTAGAAGCGAGGGGGAGGAAAATTTCGGGGAGTTGTCGGTTACGATGGGAGAGCGATGCGCGTTTCTCTCGTACAGGTACGCGCGTGTGTGCGAGGCGTTGGCTCTAACTGAAGCCGAGCGAGGCGTTGGGCTCTAACTGAACCCGAGCGATTGCACTGCAGGCTACGCGTTACTGAACCCGAGCGATCGATCGATGGCTGTTAACTGAACCCGATGGAGCGATTCCTTCACTACTGCTGCTAACTAAAGTCGATCGATGCTGCCTCTGGG
>NC_057801.1:207977455-207998680 GCF_018294505.1 Triticum aestivum
CTCTGGATGAACAGGAACCCGTGGTGTGGAGGGCTGGATCAATAGTAGACGGTGGAGGAATGGCCGTGGAGGGGTGGTTGAACAGGACCCCGTGGGGTGGAGGGCTGGATGAACAGTAGACGGTGGAGGGGTGCCCGTGGAGGGGTGGTTGAACAGTAGCCGATGGAGTAGTGTGCGGTGGAGGCTGGATGAACAGGATCCCGTGGAGGCTGGAGGAGGTCGACGGTAGCCCGTGGAGGCTAGAGGAGGTCGACGGTGGAGATGACGGTATCCCGTGGAGTCCCATTTTGCGGTACGCCACACCCCTCCTGATGAACAGGATCCCCGTTTCGACCGTAGCGCTCCAACACAAGTCCGTTTCGTCCATTTTGCGGTACGCCACACCCCTCCCGATCAACAGGACCCCCGTTTCGACCGTAGGAGGTCCGTTTCCTCCGTTTTGCGGTACGCCAGGCCCCTCCCGATCAACAGGACCCCGTTTAGAACGTGGCCGATCGAACAAAAGGCCGTTTCCTCCGTTGTGCGGTACGCCAGGCGTCGTTTCCATCGCTTGTTTCGTCCGAGCCCTCCCGATGAACACGACCACGCATTCTGTTTCGATCCAGCCGGTTGGCTCCCATGCGTTTCGTTGCCTCCCGATGAACACGACGCATTCCGTTGCCTCCCCATGAACACGACGACAACGTTGTTTCCCCGTTCCGACCCAGCCATGTACGTATGCGCGAGTAGGCGTTCAAGACCCTGCCCGTATGTACGTACGTGGCCGTATTTTCTTTCTTGCACCCTCGCCGTTGTACGTACGTGTACATGCTACGTGCGCGCCTCTACTACGACACGTGTGCGCCTCTACATCGACCAGTATGTACATACACGTTCGCGACCAGAAGGACAACGCTACGTACGCTTCGACCAGGTGTGTCCCGACTGTCAGGCACTTCCTTGCCTGCGAAGATGTAGCGAGTGGGTCCCAGCAGTTAGGGGGGCGAATCGTTTTGTTTTGTTTTTTTTGTCCGGACGCACTTCCTTGCGTGCGAAAATGTAGCTGGTGGGTCCCAGCAGTCAGGGGGGTGAATCGTTTTTTTTGCCTGGCCTCACTTCCTTGCATGTGAAGGTGTAGCTGGTGGGTCCCAACAGTCAGGGGGGAAACGTTTTTTTCATGAAATATGGTGGCCCGTCCAGTGGGTCCCCGCTGTCAGCCTCTCCACGTACAGTCCATGTCCGATGGAAGCCGTTCCTTGACCACGTTGACCACGCCGCGCCGAGAGCACCAGGGTGGTGGACGACGGTGAGGCCTAGGAAGGGGACGACGCGGAGCCGGGGAAGACGCGGCAGTGGATGCCCACGCGTAGAGGAGTACGAGGGTTCACTGGTTCGCTGCGGTGTGAGGTCGCCATCGCCGCAGAATAACAGGGGGTGTGGGTGAGTAGAGGGATGGCCTGGCCAGCGGTGGGAGTAGTAGGGGGCGGTGAGGCCTCCACCGCATCATAGCCGGCGACGGGAGGCAGGAGCACGAGGCATGACCGGCGCTGGTTTGGGCGGCTGGAGCAAGAAGACAAGAGGTTGAAGAAGCACTACGGCCGTTGGATGGACATCGTACGGTCACTGGAGCTAGAATCGTGCATATTGACTAAGTTGACAAAGCCCTCCGTCCCCGTCAACTTAGTAGGCCCACAAGTCAGCCTGCCACTATACTGGGTCCCAGCTAACAGGGGGAGTATTCATTTTTGTGTGCGTAATAATGAGGCACTTCCTTGCGTACGAAGATATAACTGATGGGTCCGAGCTGTCAGAGCCGACCGCGGGGAGGAGGCAGCAGGCAGTCCCGCCGGCCCTTGTTTGAGCAGCTGGAGCAGGAAGAGCAGAGATTGAAGAAGCACGATGGCCGTTGGATGGCCATCCAACAGTCACTGCTTGTGCGTCAACCTTTTTTCTAGGAAAGCCTCAAATCTGTGGAAAACAGCATACAACCCATCTGCCATTATTTTTAATAATTTATAGCCCATTTGCTAATTCTTAAGCTTTTTTTGGAGCCCATATTCTTTTTATTAGCATTACAGCCCATATTCTGGCCACGGTTAAAAACTTATACGAAATTTTGCATATTTCAGTGCGGTCCGAACTGTTTTTAATCCCGAAATTTCGACTCACATTCAAACTGATTTTAAAAATAAATGTATATCAATATAAAATCCAACAAATTTTCCACGCATAAAGATTAATGTAATTTAAAATCTTGAAATTAAAAGAAAATATATTTGAAACTAATTGCCGGTTTGATGTGTTTTAAAAATGTACAGCCCATTCCTCATTACTGATGGGCCATTTTCTCGGCCAGCCGAATGAAAGCTCTCCTCGTCTTGAAAGATTTGCAGCACAACAGGCCTGACAAAGCGACTTACATGTACAGGGCTGTGGCCGTGGACCAAGCTGTCAGCCTCTAGACGTACAATACTCTCCCGATGGAATGTCATTGACCACATTGACCACGTCGTGCCGAGAGCACCAAGGCGGTAGACAACGGCGAGGCCTAGGAAGGGGACGATGCGGAGCCGGGGAAGACGTGGCAGTGGATGCCCACGCGAAGAGGAGTACGAGGGTTCACTGGTTCGGCTGCGGTGTGAGGCTGCCGTCGCCGCAAGGCCTGGCTAGCGGTGGGAGTAGTAGGGGCGATGAGGCCTCGATGGCAGCACAGCTGGCCACTGGAGGCAGGAGCAGGCGGTCTCCTCGGCGCTGGTTTGGGCAGCTGGTGCAAGAAGAACAGCGATTGAAGAAGCAGCGGGACCGTTCGTTTCAAATCCAATGGTTACTGCTGTTAGAATCGTTTGTTGACTAAGTTGACAAGCCCTGCGTACGCGTCAACGTAGTAGGCCCACAGGTCAGCCTCCCAACCGGTGCGCCCCAGATGTCAGTGGGAGGAATCATTTTTTTCGCGTAATAAGGAGGTAGTTGATTGCGTGCGGTCAGGCCAGCGGAGGGAGTAGGGTGGGCCGGGGAAGCCTGTGCGGCATCACAGTGGGCCACAAGAGGAGGGAGCAGGCATTCCCGCCGGCACTAGTTTAGGCGGCTGGAGCAAGAAGATCAGAGATTGAAGAAGCACGGCGGCTAGAATCCTGTGTTCACTGACAAAGCCTTGCGTAAACAAGTCAGCCTCGAAATTTGTGGCGTTTACAGCCCATTTGCTATTATTTTTATAATTTTTACTCATTTTCTAATTCATATGGAATTTATTGCAGCCCGTTTTCCATTTTTAGAATTGCCGGCCATTTTCTGGTCAGTACCGGGGTCAAAAAATTAACTAAATATGTGGGAAATTTTTGCTGGGGAACGAAATATTCCTAATCCAAAAATTAATAGCCATACTAAAACAAATTTAAAAATAAGTTAGTACTATGTCATGTTAAATCCAATGAAATACGTATAAGATATCAGTGAAGAACAAAATTAAAAAAAAACTAATATCCCATTTGCTCGTCTTGAAAGATTTGCAGCCCAGCAATTCGGAGAAAATAAATAGGCCTAGCTTGGGTATTCTTCAAGAAGAAATACTGGGCTACCTATTTTCGCTAAGAACTGGTGCATGAGCATTTAGCTTTATTTATTTATTTACTTCTTTATGTTTAGGGGACCATGAGCATGTACCTGGGTCGGATTCATGTGAGAGCGTCCCTTCCAGTTAATTATGGGCTTCTCTATTGGGCCTTCATCAGTGGGCTACATGTTATCAACAAGTGGAAAATGTGTTCCGTACGAAAAATAGTATGAGCTACGTACGGTACGGGGCACTAAAGGATCGAACTATGCAACGACTTCCAAAACATTGTGTTTGTCGTTCTAACAACACATTTATATTCAACCAACAGACGAAATATACTACTGATTGTACATTGAAAACAGCAGCAGCAGCAACCAGGGCTGGGGGTGCAACAGAAGCAGTAAGCATACCAGAAGAGTGAAGACACGGCTCTCTCTTCCAAACCAAACATCAGCCATCATTACAAAAGGGCTACCAAAAAAGAACAAGTGTATGCATCAAACGAAATAAAGATCCTACTACACCAAGTGTATGCATCTAACTAACTGGCTCAGTTAGACGTTACTATTTAGTAAGTTGTGGAGATTGGCTGACGACTTGAACCAGATGGGTGCCTGACGGTGGAAACTCCAGCTAGCAGGTCGAAGTCTGATACTTGCGACCCTCTCTCCTACTTTGGGCTGCAAAGCGTGGCGGCACATATCAGGGTATGGTGCATGCAGAGACGCATGGTACGCTGTGTACACACAGTTTTGCCTGATGAACGAAACCGCGCTGCCATCATGATCCTTGCCTTCGATTATCTCCTGGTTAATCGGATAATTCAGTCCGACAAATAGAGAGCATTTTCCAACGCTACTTACCAGCCTCCAGTCAAAAATTCCTGAAGGCCCAGAGAAGCTGGGATCCTGCTCAAAGACCTTGTAGTGACTATGATTGTATTCCGCGAAACAACACGTCCGGTATGTGTGAACGATCATCAATCTTTCGTCGTCGTCTGATCGAGCCAGGAACCACCTGCAACTGCCATGCCACTTTTCTTTGAAAGGTTCTGGGATTAGGAAGGGTAGGGACACGAGGCGGCCTACAACATCATATCAAGTTGCAGTCAAATAAAAAAGGGCTCTTGATTTAGTCAATCTTCAGAACAACATGTTATGAGCATGAATATTTTTTCAGTAAATGTTGACAGTAATATAAGCAAGCCATCATGATATCATAGGAAAGTAAACATACTACTTTAACAGCTGTTTATAGCGATGACTGGAGTAGGCCAGCAATACGTCCAGCCATAGAAGGAGTCGACAGCGTAAATGAAGCCCTTGTGTTCAATGGCATCAGAGAACCATGGAGGATGTATGATCCTGCAATGGACATGCAGATTTATCCACTTACCGCAGTGACCTGTCAGATAGGCGAGACCGCGGTTGAAGAACACAATTAGCCTGAAATCTTTATAATTCCCAGATCTTGTGGGCACTTGGCAGATTACAACCTTGAGCAAATCAAACTTGGTATCATGTTGGCTACTATAAGATTCCGAGTATTCTGGGCCATGCTACCAAAGCAGTGCAGTGTTAATTGAAGGAAGGGGGATCAATCGCCGGGTGTAGACCTCCACAAGCATCCAACTGCCGCAACCGTCGACGAGCACCATCCAAGACGTGTTCATGCCGACCCAGTACATACTGTTAATGTAGCTGAGGCTGACGGGGATTGGATCACAGTAAAGGGGGTTGATGCTCGCGACCCTACGATCATTATGCTGTGTGACATGCCGTTTCTGAAGATCAGGCGGCATCAGCAAGCAAGGAGCTGTCTTAAAAAGCTCCGGCCTGAGGGCTTTGAGTAAACGGTACAACCCCGACGAGCACGCGGCGAGCGGCATGGTACTGAGATTGTCCACACGCGAAACAATGCGCTTGATTACCTCTGTGTGGAGCAAATTCCAGCCACTCTTTTGGCGGACGCTGTTCGGTTCTGCCATTGTTAGTGCTTGGGTTTCAGACGAGGGGGAGGCGCCTTAGCAGGGATGGAAGCTTGGACGAGATTATGTGCGGACAAAGATGGAGAAGAGAATATGTGCTGCGGGAAGTGGAGAGGTGATGATGACTATAGCACGCCACTTGACTTACGAGACACATACCAGCAGCGTAGGGTCATATCGATGCCAGACAACTTGCTTGAGTGATCACAGTACTGCTACTCCCTATAGTACCTACTACAGTACTATGCCCTAGCTTGCTAGAGTAGAGTAGTAGAGTAGGACTCTACTCTACTACTAGCACCGGAGGAGTAGTATATTCTAATCTAAAATAGTTACAAACTTCAATGCCCGATCGTGGAACGACTACGAACCGTGCTCAAAGACCGTGCCTACGTGGTGTTTGGACTTATATGCAAAAAAATAGCAAGATGCCCGTGCATTGCACGGCAAACCATCATCACCAACTCGGTTTTTTCTCTACTCCTACTCCTATAAAAGACTCAGTTGGTGATGATGGAGGCAAGGAGGCGTGTTCAGTCGGGCGTGCAGTGGACGGCGCAACACTATTCGATTTGTTATAAAAAAGTACTTGTAGAGATAGAGACATAGGGAGGAGCACGAGGTAAGGCCTTATCTGTAAATGTGGAGAGAGGTGCGGGTATCTTTTGTAAAATTGTCATAGTTGGCTTTATATCCGTCAGATATAGATCGGATGGTCTATACAAGATGGCAGGCAAACCATCATCACTCACTCGGTTTTCTATAAGAGTAGATATATATGGATATAGATAGATAGAGACTAGGGAGTACTAGTAAGGACACCATCTACTGCTTCGTGTGCTACTCCTGCGCTCCATTCGGCGGCCGCAACGTCCCCTACAGCCGCTCCCTCCTGCGCTCCATTTGGCGGGCGCTGTTGAAATCTGGGAAGCGCACTCTCGCGACTGCTGGCAGCCACGACTTCACCGACGACGACTTCTTCCCCGACCTCGGCAACCTCTTCCTCAACGACATGGGCGACAACCTCAACGCCAACAGTACTTCTCCCGTTGCACCGTATGTGTTTCTATCCTTCCTGTTCGAAATCGTGGTAGAATTCATGTTTCTACTCTGTATCCTACTACTATGCTAGTCCACCTGATTAGTTTCATCTCTGTTATAGCCGTCATGATTTATTTTGTGCTTATTCGGATTAAATCTCATAGTAACTTGCTCACATATTGAACTGGCGCAACGTCCCTATAGCCACTCCCGTTTCATGGACAGCCTGGTCGATGCCTCCAAGGAGCCCTTCGTCCACTGCTATGAGTGCCCGATGCCGTTTTGTGGCTCGCTGGCGGACATGGTGCAACACCTCACGGATGCGTGCAGCAGTCACTGGAGGCCCTTGGCGGAGAACATCAAGTACAACACGTGCTACCGGTTCACCATGCCGGAGTCGCTGGAGGATCACCGCCACCTGCTACTCTCGGAGGAGGACGGCAGCGTCTTCCTCTTGATCGTGGCCACCGGCGAGGCCCGCGCACGCCGCCGCCCCGTCTTTGTAGCGTGCGTCAGGGGCGTCGCCGCTGATGCTGACACTGACACTAGGCAGATATAAGGGTGCAAGGTCAATGTTACTACCCCTCCGGGTCACGAGGGCGGTGAAACCGGCCTCATCAGACAGACTTGGAATCTGAGGAGCTGGGACTATCCCGCCAATGTGGACTTGGAAAACCCTTGGCATCCGTTCTATCCTTTACCGGCCGACTCGGTGCACGGGGACTCCAAGGAGGTTCACCTGGACATACGCATTATCAAGTGCACTTAGAAAACATGTAGGGTGTGTGTGGGCGCTTATGGCCCGTGTCTTTGCCGCTTTTGATTCTGTAAGCTTGTCGTTAAACTTGAGTGGCTTTCTCCGTAGTCCTTCCTTTGAATTGCTCCTCTCAGTGAGCTGATGTAAGACACTTTGGGTTTCATTTGATAATGGAACCGGGGAGGAGCCTCCCTATTCTTCTAAAAAAATACGCATTATCAAGTTAAATGTTGATCATTAGTCTTCGCTCAATGTAATCTGCTCTCTAAGCATGCGGAGACTTCCATGCAGGATCTTTCTCTATTGGAGTATCGCGCATGAATAAAAGTGTATCCATTCATGGTTTATTCTAGAATCTTCCATGTATGAATTTTTACTACAGTATTGGTGAAATACTTACGATGAACCATTTCTTACATCTCCTCTGCCCCCTTGCAAGTTATCCTGATTTAATCCCTCCATCTAGGTGTATAAGGGCATGGTTAATATTACTTAATATTATAGCCAATTGTTGACTATAAGAAAGTGCCATATCATCTGTAGCCAACATGTATAACAATCGATACTCAAAAACTAATTCTTAAAGATCATTTCTTGCAAAGCACAATAAGTGTTATTTCTTCACAAGTTCTGGATGTAGGTTGAACAGTTGAACGCTTTTGTTCGCAAAAGATACCTTTTTATCTATTTCACCCGGATGTTTGTGAGCTCTAGAGATGAGATAATATCTGAAGAAACCTATCGATACCCGTTACACATGAGATGACCCCCACATCCTTTGTCAAAATAAACAACTCCCTGATCAATGCATTTCACTCTTCGGTGCAACGCACGGGCACCTTACTACTATATATTAGTACGACCAAAAATTGAACTAACATTATATATAGTACGATAAATACTGATGCATGTCACCTAAAATTATATCATTCAAAACTATGTTCAAATACGAATCCAACGATATAGTTTTTGTTGACATGCACTAACATTTTGTCAGTTAAATCTTCAGTCAAATTCAATGGGGGACTAATAAACCACGACCGATGAAGTACAAGTGTAGAGGGCGGCGCTGCACGGGAGTCTCACCTCTCAGCCCCCCTCATGGCGCGGCAGTAAAGCCGTCATATCACAAAACCCAACCACTCCCAGTAATAAATGGCCTGGTAAAATAAACAGACAAGCAACCAACACATCCCTCCATCTTTTTTGCATTTCATCTCTCTGCATTTACTTTCTCCGGTTCATCTCCCACACTCGATCCCTAGCTACTACTCCTAGGGCCAGTTCTTTTGGCGGCTTCCCCAGCTTTTCTCACAAGACTAGTCACAGTGGAGAGCAACAATAAGGCGCCTCACTCATTTATTTGGGCTTCTAAACTCTACTCCGTCCTGGTTTATTCCTCACCATTGTAATTTGTGCTAAATTTTGACCAAGGATTTAACTGATAAAATGTTACTCAAAACACTTAGGCGCGGTGCATCTAGGTGTGTAAGTCGTCTGACAAAAACCAAATAATCCCAAAACACTTAGGCGCGGTGCATTAACTTCTACCTCGTTTCTTGTTTCTTGACATATCAACCAATAAGAGATAAAGAGTGTGCATGCTTTTAATGACTTGAGATATCAAACACGACATGCAGTGGTTAGTTCATTGCATGCAATACTATTAATTAGCAAATAAACATTAACGTTTCTCGTTTTCTCCTCCTCCTTGGTCACGGTGCACAGAGAAATAACCACAGAGAAGGAAGCTAAAAGTGAACAATCAAACGAGCATTTTTGCATTTGTTTTGCATTGAATCGTTTCACAAGCTTGACTAGTGATGTTTTCTACTTTTACAAAAACCGCATCGTAATGTTCAAACGTGCATTTGCACGTACATAAGTAATAGTAGTACTCCCTCCGTCTAGGTGTACAAGTATTCCCTCCTTCTTGGTCGCCGTGCACAACCAAAGATGACTTATTGACCTGGATGGAGGGAGTATCACAGTCTGCAAGCATATATCGAGAGAGACGTGTAGTCCGATAGTATATAGTAAAGTTTGTGCTATATGCACGTACTTGAAAAATGTGTAATAATACACAACATTTCCAAACTTTCCCTTTTACATACTTAATTAAGGACGCTAAAAATTCCTGAACGTTCGCGATATATCATTTGCGTCCCAAAACTAATGAGATCGCCTTACGAAACAAAAAATATACTCCTCCTAAAAGCCACGACGCTCGCAGGAGCACTTGCGGTGCGCCATGAGTGCCCTGTTGCACGGTCGTTTCCCAGCGCGCCGACTCAACGCTTCTTCCTCAGCCTCGCAACTTGCGAGGTGATGATTGGCGGCTTGCCGGCGGGCGAGCGCGATCTCACTGGTGTGGTGATACGGTGCCAACAGGTACTCCTCCTGGCTGGAAGCGTGCACCCGGTCCACGTACCGCCAAGCGTACATGAGGTGCTTGGGCCCGATTGCACTCAGGGCGTCGGCACGGGCGTCCTCCGCCACCCTCATGGCCCTCGCACGAGCCTTCTGCCAAAGAACCAATTGCTTGACTCTCTCGGACGCGACATAGATCTCCCAGAAAGCTTGTAGCGCGGTGCGCTTCTCTTCCTCGGCCTTCTTCTCTGCCTCTATTTTGGCGCGCTCTGCTAGAGGCAAAGCCTCCCACAAGGCGACATCCATTTCTTTCCAAAGCTCCTCAAGGCTGGGGGGCTCGGTGGGCGGCGCGGCATTCTCCTCGTTGCGGGGAGCGGACGCTTCCTCCGACGCGCGTGCCGGCGAGATTGAGAACGCCGACGCATCCACCTCGACGCGTCGCGGAGAGGAGCGGAACACCGACGCGTCCTCCTCGACTAGTGGCGGCGAGGAACGGAACGACGATGCATTGCGTTGCGGCGAGGAGCGGAACACCGACGCGTCCTCCTCAACTAGTGGCGGCGAGGAATGGAACGTCGACGCTTCACGTAGCGGCAAGGAGCGGAACACCGACGCATCCTCCTCGACTAGTGGCGGCGAGGAACGGAAAGGCAACGCGTGACCGTCCGCGCGGTGCAGCGAGGGGCTCCTAGGGCTTGGGAGGCGAGATGCCATGGTGGTCGACGTGAAAGGGAGGGGGAGGAGATAGCGATGAACGTGAACGTGAGGGGGAGGAGATAGCGATGTCGTGGGAGGCACAGTATTTATAGTGAGCAATGGCACACCTACGTAAGATATGGACTGAGCTGCACTAACTTAACTGCAGGTCCAGTTGCGTCACTGACATGTGGGCCTGTACACTGCTGGGCCCGTATGTTAGTGACCCAATGCACCTGAAGTTAAGTAAAAGCTATGTGGGCATATTTGTGGAGTAAATTACGGGGGAGCAAAGGGGTGGAAATATTGCTGGTCACAACGGATTGGACGAGCGTGGGGGGAGGAGAGTCATGCATGCAGATTTTTTCACACGGGGTGGAGTGGTGGCACCGCCGGAGGGAGAAGGAGAGTTTGGCAGGCATATTGTTTCCACACATGGAGAGGAAAATATTTGGAGACGAACGGGCTTCCTGCAGGTATGGGGAACGGTGCATAATAAGTCATCTTGCATGCCAGGCTAGGTATAGTCTCAAGTCATTAAAAACATACACGCCCCACACATGTTCATATTTCAAGGTGCACTAAATTATTGCATGCGATGATTAAGGCTGGCCATCATGGTGGTATCTTAGCTGGTATCATGCACACGGGAATAGCAAACATGCTGATGTGGCAAAGAATTAAAGAAGAGAGGGGGGTTAGACTAACTAGTGTTCATGCATGCATTGGTAAACACATTTTTTTGTGAAGAACGACAGCATTAGTTGAGTACTTTTGCAGACTTCAAAAACTATTCCACCGCCTCTACTATCTTGCTAAGAGTAGGTGAAATTTTTGAGTCGAGCCCTTTAAACTAGAAAGGAGGTAGTGGTACTCTAATAGCTAGGTGTGTAAGTCATCTTACGAAAACCAAATAATCCCAAAACACATAGGCGCGGTGCATTACCTTCTACAGCGTTTCTTGTTTCTTGATATATCAACCAATAAGAGATGAGGGTTTGCTTGCTTTTAATGACCTGAGACTATCAAACATGACATGAAGTGGTTAGTTCATTGCATGCAATACTATTTAATTAGCAAATAAACATTAATGTCTCTCGTTTTCCCCTCCTCCTTTGTCATGGTGCACAGCCTAAGATGACTTACTCACCTAGACGGAGAGAGTATCAACATTCACAATGTCAAATAAATATTTTTACACTCATTATAAAACGTAGTTCTTATACTCATTATAATCAGTAATGTGGATATTGATATTTTTAGTATAAATTTGGTCGTGGGATTTCATTGATGCCTGTCAAAGCGTGGAGGAAGCGGAGCTTAGGGCTTGCATTGCCGGTCTCTACATAGGTATTTCTCTTCATAATCCTGTAATTTTAGAGACTGATTGCGCTTTGTGGTAGCGTCTCTTGCATCGGGGGACTATGACAGGTCTGCTATGCGTGACCTGAAGATGAAAGCGTTGAGAATCTCGAAGTTGATCAACAATCTTCAATTGTCAAAGATTAGTCGTTCGGCCAATAAGGTGGCACACTTAATCGCTAAGTATAGCTTTGACAATAGATTAGATGGTATTCTTGTAAATAACGTACCGCCCTGTGTGGTGAATATTGTATCGAATGAGTGTACTGGTGCGGCTGGTTAATTAATATAAGGTGGTGTTTTAAAAAAGTATATATTTGGTCAAACACTTTGCAAATGGTTGACGGGAGTAAAAAGGACCAGAGGGAGTATCATGCATGCGGAGTACTAAAAAAAATTGCTCATTTTTAGCCGGTCGAAGTCCCAAAGGGCGCGACCGCGCGAGGGAGGCGAAGGTCGTGGGAGGCGCGACGGTTGATGGAATTAAGTGAAGTTACATCCACGCGCCGACATGGCGTGCGAATAGGCAGAAGCTATACCATCAGTCCTACGATATGGGTCTAGTAGACATGACATCTAGTGGGTCCCGCATAGTTCTCGAGAACTCTTTGGGGGCTTGCAGCCGTTTATCCATCAGGCAAGCCAGCAACCCCATGCCGTTCGCACGCCCTACTCGTCCCCGTCTTCTACCTCACAACAGTTTGATCCCAGTCATCCCGTCCTTTCACATTAGTTCGCTCCCAGTTTTTGCGGGGTACAACAGTTCAACTTCTCCTAACCCTCCTCAAAAATCCATGGCCTCCCAAATCTCCATGGTCGCCGCTGAGTACAAGGTTAGAGCCATCACCGGCGATCAGCTCATCATCATCTACACACGTGGATCCGCAATGGTGAAAGCATGGCTTGCTCACTTTCTACGCATGTTCAATAGTTCAACGGATGAGTGGGTCGCTGGGCTAGATGTTGAGTACACCACAGTCCTGGGATGAGAGAAGGATCTAAAGGACGAAGAGAGGAAGAAGCCCGCCGTGATCCAGGTTTGCGTACATAACGTTTGCTTGGTCTACCACATATGCCATGCCGACGTTGAGTGCCAGGATTTTAAGAACTTCCTCAAGGACAAAAGAGTGAAATTTGTTACTGTAGGCTTTAAGAACGAAAAAGAAGTCCTGCGTCGAATAGGTCTCATTGTAGGCCAGCCCTTCGATCTCCAAAAGGCAAGCCTAGTGCTCTCCTCTCAACCTTCAATGCTGACCCTGGCAGCAGCCATGATTGATCCTTTGTACGCTAAACTGAAGAAACCTCATCATGAGTTTCATCATGCATGGGAGTCGAAGACATTAGATGAAGATCACATCTTGTACGCAGCAATGGATGCCTACCTTTGTTTAAATATCTACATGGGTTGGATGAAGAAGCAGAGCCCAGTGTCCGGTTCAAGCAAAGAAGCGTCGGCGAAGAGGAAGAGGAAGAGGGACGAGGACGAAGTCGACGACGTGGACTCGGACTCCGAGTAGGTGGCAGTGCTGTCGCTCATGCTGGTTCTACTGAAGTGTCAAGCTGACTAGTTGCTAAGTTTATTTTCAAGGGTGTGTTGTGCTGAGGCCCCAGCAGAACTATGTTTATGTTCTTTCTCGTTATTTGAACTGTTTAGTACGTAGAGTAGTACTAGTACTATGTCTTACTACTGTTCTTCTTGCAGTTGGTACTACTGCTCGTACCTTCGTGTTCCCGCTATACTTAATACGTTCCTACTAGTAGTATAATTTGGGTCAGTCGATTTGTGAAAGAAGTTCGACTGAGCAAAGGAAGAAGACGGCAGAAGAGGTGGAAGAAGCCCTTCTAGCCATCCATGTTGCATCAAACGGCTCACATGAGTCGACTGACCCAAATTGCTCCTTCAGATTGCAGGATCCACGTGGCATTCAGGGTCTCGAAGGTAGATTCCGCGTCCACACCCGGTTTGCAGGCTCGACGCGCGCGCGACCAGCTTCCGCCGCGACATCCACCATGCGCGCCTCCTCCGCACGGGCGGAGACGACAATGACACGCTAGTTCCTCCTCACCGGCGTGCTGGAGCACGCGCACGTCCTACTCTTTGTACGCTGCGTGCATAGACGCGGCTCCACCAGCTGCTCGCGTGCTTGGCAGTGCGGCGGCATGGCGAGGAGGGACTGCAGACGACGTGAGCGGGCGAGCCTTCGGCTTCATGGCACAGGGATGGCGGCGACACGGCGGTGATGGGCGAGAAATTGTTGGCCGGAGCAGGCGGGCGCTGGCATGCGCAATGGCGGGGGCGGCATATTGATAAGTGCGTTATGGGAGCTTACTTTAGTTTTATATGAGGTTGGTCAAACTTAAAAGAAAACCGTACTAGTACACGTAAACATTAGACTTAGGCAATGGTTTTATTTTAATATTTTGAAGTTAGTACCACAGCCACGATACGGAATCCTGTGCAAGCGCGTGAACCGTGGCCGCGCGGTCGATCGAACGGTGCGTCACTGTGTCGCGCTCGAAGGACATCCACCGAACCTTTTTGTGTGTGTGAAAACAATCCTCGAATATTACTCAACTTTTTTTTCCTAGGAAAGTTCTTGATGCTGCAATATTTCCATATATTTGAATTTAGCTCCAGTTTGTGTTTATTTGGATTTGGACATTTTAGGTGCGCCCTAGTTTTTTTAATACTTCTTTTGTGTGTGTGACTGAGAGAGAACGTTTGTATGTGTCCATATGTGTGTTGTGGCGTAAGGGCAATGTGGAGACGGTGTGTGTGTGATACAGACATAGAGAGGTGTGATTGTGCAAACGATCATGCATGAGTGAGACATAGACAGATACTGATACGTTGTGTATACATGAGAGAACGGTCTTATAGTTTACTTGTGTGTGTGTGTGTGAGAGAGAGAGAGAGGGAGAGAGAGAGGAGCATCCGTAACATAACAAACATCTCTCTCGATTCGTCCGTCCCTCGCACGATCGCATGCAACATATGCATCAACGCGCACATTTTGACACCCTCACTCGGCCCCTGCCTACCTCAAGGCCCGCACAATCTCTTCATGAATACCCATTTCTCTCCGTAGGTTTGTTTTCGCTCAATATATGACACACACACACACACGCACGCATGCACGCAGCACAATACACACACACACTCCCCTGAGCACACAATTGATCCCCATCCAAGGTTATACGGCGACCACTCTCGCTTGTGCTTCTTTGCACCCCAACATGCACAACACCTCAATCTTCAAAGAGGGCATCAAGCAGATCGAAGACGGCGACCACACCGCGCTAGAGAATGCGGGGTCATTTGGAAGCAGGGTGATGTGACAACGGCTAACTGACTCCTCCCCCCACCCTCTCTCTCTCTTGCACAAAATTACCAATCCCTCTCTCCCCCGCACAAAATTGTCAATCCCTCAACCCATGAGATCCTTCCCCTCTCGTCCATGTTTTTCCAGCTCTCTCATCAAACATGTTGTCTCTTCTCCTTCCACGTATACAGAATCACGTATATTACATGTATACATCTTTCTCACATACCTAACTTCTTCCTCTCTCTCTCTCTATCTCTATGTGTGTGTGTGTGTGTCTCGTTAGGTTTGTCTCCTACTCTCTCGTCCGCATACATACAATCTTTCCTGCCCTATCTGCTCCATCTTCAAAAGCTCTCTCTGCACATTTCATTCACACAATGGGATATGTCAAAATGTTGCTTCTATAATGGCTGATGTAGAGTTTTGGTTGTTTTTGTTGCATCCTACAAAGTAATAACTATGAAATGCATTTAGATTCTCATTTAACTGGGATTATGTGAGTTTGAGCATGTTGTGAAGTACTATAGACCTTGTATACACTTGGGATTCGACAATGATTGTAACTATTGAATTGTATAGACCATTACATTCGAAGTCAATAGCCTAATATATTTATTTCACAATTTCAACAAATGATTAGTTCACTACAAACTAAGAAAACAAATGTGTACTCCCTCCGGTTTTATTTAAGTCCGCGTATTAGCATTGGTCAAAGCCACGTTTTGTAAACTCTCAGAAAGCTTATAACAAAAGATATTAACATATAAAATAACAAATAAATACCATTAGATTCATTATTGAATGTACTTCCACATCATACATATTTGTTATGGTAAATGTTTATATTTTTATATAAACTTGGTCAAACACTAGTAGAAAAACGGCCTATTGTCCCGGTTGGTGAGGGCCTTTAGTCCCGGTTCATGAACCGGGACTAAAGGGTCGGTACTAATGCCCTGACCCCTTTAGCCCCGGTTCAATCCAGAACCGGGACAGAAGGGCCTCCACGTGGCCTGTCCCCTGAGCCCAGGCAGGAGGGCCTTTGGTCCCAGTTGGTGGCACCAACCGGGACCAATAGGCATCCACGCGTCAGCGTTTATGTGGCTGTGGTTTTTGTTTTTTTTTTGAAAGGGGGAGGGGTTTGGGGGGTTTTGGGGGGTTAATTTAGGTGTTTCATATATTGTGCTATAGCTAGCTAATTAATAGAGAGAAGTGTCCTCTCTTTTGTCCGTGCTTGGTCGACGCTACGTACCATACATACATACGTATAGAGAGGACTAGCTAGACACGCTAGCTAGCTAGTAAGCAAACAGAAGATTGTCATGAACATATATGCATACAGAGAGAAGTGATATCGACCACCTCTCCTTCTCCAAGAGATTGGTCGAACAAACAAGTTCTCGTATATCTATCCGACACTACCGGCTACATATATACAATAATTATCTTTTACAAATATATAATCTCCTAAAATACGGACGCGTGGTCCACATAGTATTCTCCGTCTTCAGCGATCATGTGGTCAAGAAAGAATGCCGCCAATTCCTCTTGAATTGCTCGCATGCGATCTGGTGCTAGGAGTTCATCCCGCATCCGAAACATCTAATTTTAAGAAGGGGGTCAATACATATATATATATATATATATGAATGAATGAAACTCAACACAAATGATGGTAATAAAATAAAATTGTGAATATTGTTATTTACGCACTTCATATTGTTTGTCGGAGTAGCCCCGCTCACAGGTCGTGTGGCAGATGGACTCGCAAATGTAGTATCCACAGAAATCATTCCCTTGTTCCTGCCACAACCACTTTACAAGAAATAGAGGTCAATCAAACTGATAATTAGCAAGCATGCTAAATGGTATTGATGAAACTAGCGCTAGAATCACTAGGAGATGCCTGCAATATGCTACTATATAGTACTTACTTTCGGGTGCCTAAATTGCAGCTTCTTCGGTAGTCCCGGAGCTTTTTTGGTGAATTTTCTCCAAGCCCTGCCATACAAAGAAAACAATTACTTGATATCAGAAATGAACAAAGTTGCTGATATGGTGGATAATGATCGATTTAACTTACTTCTCGAGCATTTCAGTCATGTCCGCATACTCCTTGGGATCTTTTCGCTTGGAGTCTAAGACAGTTACTACTCCCTTCTCAAGCTTAATCTTTAGGAGAATATAGTGGTAGCTGCGCACACATGCATAACTCATCAATATTACATTACTATAACCTGGACTAATAAGGAAACCGAATATGCCACAAGACAGTAACACTCACTTGAAGTTGTAAGGAAAGAGTATTATATCTTTGTGTTCATTTATTTCCAACGACCGTAGCAAGTTGGCCTCGGTTTCTTGGGCACGATATTGAACCTCAGTTGCATCTATGAGATACTTGTTAATGAACCCAATGTCTCCCACTTGTCTTTTCTTCAATTCGGCGATCTTCAATCTGCATAATATAGTGAGGATAATTATAAATACATGCAAATGAAAGGGCCGAGTTATATAGAGAGACTTAATGATGGAAGTAGTACTACTTACAGACAGTAGGAGGTGACCGTTGCTTTATCGATGGCCAATTGATTGAAAAACTGATAGAACTCCTCAAATGGAATAGGCAACAGTTCAATTCCAAGGAGGTCATGCTCCTTTTTAACTCTCATATACAAAGTATTCCTCCCCTCAGACTCTTTGCAGGTTTTCATGTACCAATCATGCAATCTTCGCATCATCGTTGATAGAGAACTTTCATCTTTGACGAGAGGCTTCCCGTACTCGTATCTTTGTATCTGCACCTCCAAGATATCATAATGTACATCGTCGGGCACGTAATTTGCAGGATTGCCATAACCGGGCACCATCCTCGGATCGATGATGTCGCTAGCAGGCACCTTGAGCGGGGGGCACGATTGCTTCGCTTGTTCGCCGAGCTGGGCAATTTGTTTCCCAGCTCATCGTTTTTTCATCCTTTGATCACTTTTAGTACTTCCCGACCTCTCCGCTTCGGCAAATGCCTTTCCAATAAAGCGCCCATAGTTGCCTTTCGGCGGAGACTTGGGTGGTTTTGTCAGGGCAGCCAGAGTGCGCTTCCCTTTCACCGGATCTACCTTCTCCTCCGGAGGTGGATGTCTCTTTGCTTTCAACCCTTGAAACCAGTCATCCACTTCGGTCTATGCGATCTTCGCGTTGTCCTCCTCGCTCCTCTCGTACGGTAACTTCTCTGGAGTCTTCAGAGAAGGACCAAATCTGTATCTCCTCCCGCCTTTGGCTGTACTGCTAGACGCCCGCAGAGTAGACGGAGCGGATGTCTTCTTTCCTTGCTTACGAGGTGGAGGAGAAGGACTGCGATGCGCCGTAGAAGACGGAGCGGCGGCGGGTCTCTTCCGCCCTTGCTGACGAGGCGGAGAAGGAGGAGGCTGGCTGCTCGGGCGCGCCGACGCAGGCGGAGAAGGAGGCGGAGTGCCGCCACGCGCCGGAGAAGGAGCGGGCCGAGTGCCCTGATCGTCACTCGCCGGTGGAGGAGGCGGAGTGCCCTGACTCGCCGGAGGTGGAGGAGGAGGCGGAGGCGTCCAGTTCGGAAGGTTGATGAGATCCTTCCGCCATAGGCATGGAGTCTTCAGAGCAGAACCCAGCCGATACTCCCCTTCACCAGTAGGGTGGTTAAGCCGGAGGTCCTCAAATCCCTCCGTTATTTCATCGACCATCACCTTAGCATATCCTTCTGGAATCGGCCGGCGGTGAAAAGTTGAGTCGGGTTTAGTAGGATAAACAGAGCCAACAGCCGCCTTGACCTTCAAATTGCTCCATTGCGCCATAAGGTGGCAATTTTCAGCATTCGTGATAGCATCCATGGGATAGCTGGCAGGAGCCGTCAAGGCATGCTCTGGCTGAAGCAGCTCGGTGGAAGCCACGCTGCTTTTCCGCTGAGATGGCGGGGTAGCTTCGGGGGAAGCTTCGGCAGGTCGTTTGCTGCGATCTGCTTCTCGTTCCTCTAGACCCATTACCCTTTCGTGCAGCGACTGCAGTTGGCTCTGCTCCAGTTTCTTCCTCCTCTCGTGGGTTTTGTAACCCCCTGCGTCCGGAAATCCAGCCTTCCTCGAAACGGAGCCTGGCGTGCCTCGTGTCCGTCCAGGGTGCTCAGGATTGCCGAGGGCCATTGTGAGCTCGTCCTTCTCCCTGTCTGGAACGAACGTCCCTTGCTGCGCTGCTTCGATATATTGCTGAAGCTTCTTGACTGGTATGTCCAACTGTTCCTCCGTCCAAATGCACTTCCCTGTTATAGGGTCCAAGGATCCGCCGGCCCCAAAGAACCAAGTCCGGCAACGTTCTGGCAAGTTCATTGTCTCTGGTTCGATCCCTTTATCAAGCAGATCATTCTCAGCCTTGGCCCACTTAGGCTGGGCTACGAGGTAGCCACCTGACCCCGTGCGATGGTGAAGCTTCTTCTTCTCAACATTTCTCTTGTTTGTCGCAAACATTTTTTTACTCTTTTCCGATGTCTTGTGGGCCACAAATGCGGGCCAGTCATCTCTGATCTTCTCATATTTGCCAATGAATTCTGGTGTCTCATTTTTTGGCATACCTATTGAGGTCTTTCTTCCAATTCCTGAATAGGTCTGCCATCTTCCTCAGAGCAAAAGACTTGATTAATGGCTCTATAACTGGCTTCTCCGGATCATCCTCCGGCGGTAGGGTGAAATTTGGCTTCAGCTCAGTCCAAAGATTCTCTTTCTGCATCTCATTGACATAAGACACCTCAGGGTCTTCGTTCTTAGGCTTATACCATTGCTGGATGCTGATCGGGATCTTGTCCCTAACCAGAACCCCACACTGAGCAACAAATGCCTTCTTTGTCCGGTAGGGTTCAATCGGTTGGCCGTCGCGCGCGATTTGTATGATCTCAAACTTTTCATCCAAGCTCAACTTTTTCTTCGGGCCTCGTCTCTTTACCGAAGTTGTGCTCGATCCAGAGGGCTAGAAAAAAGAACAAAGACGAGAGTTAATTAATATGTGTACATACCAAAACAATGAATGCATCAATTAGCTAGTCAGCACAGGCTTAACTAATATATATACCTGGCCGGACTCGGTTTGGTGATCACCGGAGCCTTCCTCATGGTCTACTTCTTCACCCTCTCCTTGCACCGGCATTGGGTCATCGGAGCCATGTAAATCAATGAGGAGAGGGCCAGCTGCTTCTTCACCCTCTCCTTCCTGACCATCATTGTCGTTGAGAAACATCAAGGAGAGGGCATCACTTCCTTCTGCGATTATGTCCCTCAACAACGCTTCTTGTGCTTCGTCTCGGGGGGTGTCCATAGTTTCTACAAATATTTACAACATGGCAATTATTATTCAAACATGACAGATATGGATATATTAGTGGCAAAGATAGAACTAGCTAGCTAATCACAATAAGGAATCATATTAGTGGCCTCGACGCTGCTTCTCTAGGGTTTGGGGTGGCCTCGACAACGCTTCAAGGGTTAGGGGGTGGCCTCGAGAACGCTTCAAGCTAGGAGGGGTAATATCAACCCGCCCACGTGTTGAAGCTATCGGGAGGGGGTCGGCGTTGAACACTACATCTATGTCCCACAAGTGACGTGGGCATCGACGCCCGCGGTAGGGTAGAGGGTCGTGGATCGCCGAGCGGTCGAGGGTCAAGGGGTCGGGAGGATCGCCGAGGGGTCGAGAGCCTTCGACCCTTGACCCCTTAACGACCCTCGACCCTGAAACCTTCGACCCTTGACCCCTTAATGACCCTCGACCCTGAAACCTTCGACCCTTGACCCCTTAACGACCCTCGACCCTCTACCCTAGTTCCCGACCCTTGACCCCTCGGTGATCCTCGACACCCTCGTTATATCGACAACGAAGCAACATACATATACATGGGAAAATAATGTTATCGGGGAGGGGGTATCGGTACCCCCCCCCTCGTGTCAAAGTTTCTTCTTTCTCCTCTATTCCTTTCTTTCTTCTTCTCCTCTCATGTTGAAGTTATCGGGAGGGGTATATCGACGATGACAGAGGAGAAGATCGAAGAAAAAAAAGAAGAAAAAAAGAGGAGAAGAAGAAAGGAATAGAGGAGAAGAAGAAAAAATAGAATATTTTCTATTTTTTCTTCTTCTCCTCTATTCCTTTC
>NC_057801.1:207999284-207999870 GCF_018294505.1 Triticum aestivum
TTGGTCCCGGTTGGTGGCACCAACCGGGACTAAAGGGGGGCATTAGTCCCGGTTGGTGCCACCAACCGGGACCAAAGGCCTTGTGCTGCCCCGCGCCAAATGTTTTGTCCCACCTCGCTAGTTGAAAGGGAGCCGCACCAGTTTATAAGGTGCGGTGCGGCTCCCCTCTCGAGCTCCTCTCTAAAGCAGGCTTTCAGGCCTAACTCTGCCATCTGTGCCTGTGGGCCTACTGGGCCTTCCACGGGCCTGAATCCTGGCCCATAGGGTTTCTAGTCGTATTCAGGCCGTGGGGGCCCAGTAGGTGGCATTTTTTAGTTTTTTTGTTTTATTTGTTGCTTTATTTAGTTTATTTTGGTTTTGGTTTATTTTTCTTTTGGTCTTTTGCTTTATTTTTTAATTCTTTTTGCTTTTAGTTTTAGAAAAATTATAAACTTTCTGTTAGTGCCATTAGTTTTCAAATCTGAAAACTATTTTTTTGTTTTCTTTGTTGCTTTATTTATTTTATTTTGTTTCTACTTACAACAAAATACTTATTGTTGCTATTTTTATTTTTATTTCAGTTTTTTGTTCTGTTTTCTACATTATT
>NC_057801.1:207999880-208000552 GCF_018294505.1 Triticum aestivum
GGTTGGTGCCACGAACCGGGACCAATGCCCCCTTTAGTCCCGGTTGGTGCCACCAACCGGGACCAAAGGCCCTGTGCTGCCCCGCGCCGAAATGTTTAGTCCCACCTCGCTAGTTGAGAGAGCTCGAGTGTGGTTTATAAGCGCTGCTGCGCCGACCCACTCGAGCTCCTCTCAACTGCAGGCTTTCGGGCCTAACCGTGCTATCTCTGCCTGTGGGCCTACTGGGCCTCCCGCGGGCCTGAATCCTGGCCCAAGGTAGGGTTTCTAGTTGTATTCAGGCTGTGGGGGCCCAGTAGGTGGCACTTTTTTTTGTTTTTTTGTTTTCTTTGTTGCTTTATTTATTTTATTTTGTTTCTACTTACAACAAAATACTTATTGTTGCTATTTTTATTTTTTTCCAGTTTTTTGGTTTTGCTTTCTACATTATTTATTTTTTGTTGTTTTTGCTTTATTTTTTAATTCTTTTTGCTTTTAGTTTTAGAAAAATTATAAACTTTCTGTTAGTGCCATTAGTTTTCAAATTTGAAAACACTTTTTTTGTTTTCTTTGTTGCTTTATATATTTTATTTTGTTTGTACTTACAACAAAATACTTATTGTTGCTATTTTTATTTTTTTTCAAGTTTTTTGTTTTGTTTTCTGCATTATTTATTTTCTTTTGGTTTTTTGCTTT
>NC_057801.1:208000562-208079049 GCF_018294505.1 Triticum aestivum
TTTTTTTCAGTTTTTTGTTCTGTTTTCTGCATTATTTAGTTTTTGTTGTTTTTTGCTTTATTTTTTAATTCTTTTTGCTTTTAGTTTTAGAAAAATTATAAACTTTCTGTTAGTGCCATTAGTTTTCAAATCTGAAAACTCTTTTTTTGTTTCCTTTGTTGCTTTATTTATTTTATTTTGTTTCTACTTACAACAAAATACTTATTGTTGCTATTTTTATTTTTTTTTCAGTTTTTTGTTCTGTTTTCTGCATTATTTATTTTTTGTTGTTTTTTGCTTTATTTTTTAATTCTTTTTGCTTTTAGTTTTAGAAAAATTATAAACTTTCTGTTAGTGCCATTAGTTTTCAAATTTGGAAACTCTTTTTTTGTTTTCTTTGTTGCTTTATTTATAAACCGGTGTGAGCGCCCTTCGGTTGGCGAGGTTTTAAAATTCATAGTTTTCAAATGAACTCTGAAAATGTTGACATAGCATGTGCATGTACAAGACGGACAATGGTATCATACTCATCTATTACAAAGTTGGCATGTTATCATCATAATAGTTGCGGGAGAAAGTCTTCACTTTTTCTTCGCTTGTGTCGTTTGCTTATTGCGCCATAACCATGGATAATCTTCATCGTTTATCTGGATGCTTGGGTCATCCTTGAGTTTGAAGGGGGGAATTTCATGAAACTTTTCATACTCTTCAGACATGTCTGTCTTGCCCTCCACTCCCAGGATGTCCCTTTTTCCTGAAAGAACTATGTGGCGCTTTGGCTCATTGTATGATGTATTCGCTTCCTTATCTTTTCTTTTCCTCGGTCTGGTAGACATGTCCTTCACATAGATAACCTGTGCCACATCATTGGCTAGGACGAACGGTTCGTCAGTGTACCCAAGATTTTTCAGATCCACTGTGGTCATTCCGTACTGTGGGTCTACCTGTACCCCGCCTCCTGATAGATTGACCCACTTGCACTTAAACAAAGGGACCTTAAAATCTACTCCGTAGTCAAGTTCGCATATGTCTGCTATGTAACCATAATATGTGTCATTTCCATTGTCGGTTGCTGCATCAAAGCGGACACCGCTGTTTTGGTTGGTGCTCTTTTCATCTTGGTCAATCGTGTAAAATGTATTCCCATTTATCTCGTATCCTTTCCAAATCATTACAGTTGAAGATGGTCCCCTGGACAACAAGTACAGCTCATCACAAACAGTGCTGTCACCTCTGAGACGTGTTTCCAACCAACTGTTGAAAGTCCTGATGTGTTCACATGTAATCCAATCGTCGCACTGCTCCGGGTGTTTGGAGCGCAGACTGTTCTTGTGTTCATCGACATACGGGGTCACCAAGGTAGAGTTCTGTAGAACTGTGTAGTGTGCTTGAGACCAAGAATATCCGTCCCTGCATATTATTGAGTCCCTTCCAAGCGTGCCTTTTCCAGTCAGTCTCCCCTCATACCGCGATTTAGGGAGACCTATCTTCTTAAGGCCAGGAATGAAGTCAACACAAAACCCGATGACATCCTCTGTTTGATGGCCCATGGAGATGCTTCCTTCTGGCCTAGCGCGGTTACGAACATATATCTTTAGGACTCCCATGAACCTCTCAAAGGGGTACATATTGTGTAGAAATACGGGCCCCAGAATGACAATCTCGTCGACTAGATGAACTAGGACGTGTGTCATGATATTGAAGAAGGATGGTGGGAACACCAGCTCGAAACTGACAAGACATTGCGCCACATCACTCCTTAGCGTTGGTACGATTTCTGGATCGATCACCTTCTGAGATATTGCATTGAGGAATGCACATAGCTTCACAATGGCTAGTCGGACGTTTTCCGGTAGAAGCCCCCTTAATGCAACCGGAAGCAGTTGCGTCATAATCACGTGGCAGTCATGAGAGTTTAGGTTCTGGAACTTTTTCTCTGGCATATTTATTATTCCCTTTATATTCGACGAGAAGCCAGTCAGGACCTTCATACTAAGCAGGCATTGAAAGAATATTTCTTTCTCTTCTTTCGTAAGAGCGTAGCTGGCAGGACCTTTAGGAAGTTTGACTTCGGTCAAACCTAATATGCAGAGTTTACAACTACTACTCGCTAGTTGCCTAGCTGAATCACTCAACACGCCACACGGGGAGTCCAGTGTCACAAAATTTTGAGGTCGGCGGGAAAATCTCCCGCGACCCTGATTCGAGCAGTGGGAAGTTACCATCATAGCCTTCGGAATAGGCCTACGTACGACGCTTGGTAGGGGGCTGTTTACGTAACTTCAGGTTCACCCTACCCAGCCAGCCCCATGCCGGCACCCAGAGTAGTACACATGAATACTCCCCATTTTCTATCCCCACCGCAAAATAGACTTCTCCATGGTACTGCAGCCTTCGTGCTCCTCCCCTTTAAATCGCCGCACTCGTCCAGCGTAGCGCATCTGCCTCATCGACGACCTCGTACGCCGCACTGGAGCCGGTCCACCGTCGTCGTCGTAGACGGAGCCTCTTCCCCGGCATCGTCTTCCACGGTCTCAGATCTGCTTCCTGGAAGCCGACGCTAAGCGCAGAAGTACCACCGTCGTGGACAATGAACTGACTCCCGTTGCTGACCATGACTCACAGAGGCTGCTGCGACCATCGTTCTCCTCCTCGATTGGTAATGTGTGTATTGAATCACTTAGCAGTACATATGCAGTTCCAATTTTGTTCATACCTACCCTTCAATTTACCTGGGTGCTATTGTTCCCGTAAAAGTAATTCGTTATAGCCTCCATTGTCCAATAGAATATCAGCTTGTAATTGTGCGTCGCTCCTGTATCACGCTGTGCTTGGGTAGGTTTTTCATCTGCAACCAGCAGTGTGGCAAATGATGGAAAGGTTTTTAGAACTAGCAAGATGCCCATGCGTTGCATGCATCAAGATGCATTTGTATGAGTAGTTTATCTTGTGGGAGAAAAGGATGAACGAGGGAAGGCCTTATTTGCAAATCTGGATAGGGGTATGGTATCTTTTTGCAAAATTCCCATTTGTTTCCTTCCTATCTGTCAGATATAAATCGGACGGCCTATATTGCAAGAAAAAAAAGTATAGAGAAAAAAAAAGTAGACAGTAAAGGAAGTAGAGATAAATATTAATTATTAAATATAAAATAAATATAACCGTAGAGAAGAGAGTAGAGATAGCAGAGACATCGGGAAAGGATCATGCGCGAGCGGGGAAAAGCGGCCGGGCGTGCACTAGTTTTGGCGCGCGGCGTCTGGCGCGCTTTATAAAATCCAACGCCCTCCCACCGCTCTGTGCCTTGCCACCGCTCTATGCCTCGCCACCGCTCTCTCCCCGCTCTTTTTTGCCTCGCCGCTGCCGCGCCACCATGCCGTCGCGTCGAATGGGAAACTTGGGGATACCGCGGCGTCCGCGCGCGCCCCTCCGGCGGCTTCTCCGCCGAGATCCGGTTCCACGGGATGCGCCTCAGCCTCGGCAATTTCGACACTGCCACAAAGGCCACCCGCGCGTACGACGTGGCGGCGTGGCGCCTCCGGTGGCCTCATAGAACATTGAACTTCCCAACGTGCCGACGTGGGAGCGGGCGCAGGAGCTCGCGCCTCTGCCGCGGCTTAGCACCGACAAGGATCATCGCGACAACCGGAGGCAGGAGCACCGTCTCGGCATTGCCGAGATGGACGAGGAAGCCATTGCGCTGTGGCGCGAACACTTCCCGTAGGACATCATCAACGAGCGCGAGTTCTACGCGCAAAGGAGGGCGGAGAGGGATAAGAGGAGAGTGGAGCGAGCCGCCTATCGCGAGGACAAGCGTAGGCGAAAAGCGGACGATCAATTCAACATGAGGCTAGGAGCAGCATCGCCCTGGGAATCCGAGGATGATCGGTATCTTCACGCCTACAGTCAGACGTTGGAGGAGGACATCACCGAGGAGCAGTCGGACGACGAGGAGTAGTTGAATTATGTTATTTTTATCTATCTATGCTGAGAACTATCCTCTACTCTCTAGTATCTAGTTCTCGATCTCGGCACTATAAACGCTTTTTTAAAGCGCCGCGTGTTGTGATTCTGTTGGAGATGCTCTAACATGGCATATGACTGCTTTAATGTTGCCCACAAGATGCGCGAGTATTACTAGTAGTATTTTTCTTGCCATGTTGAGATTTTGAAACCACGAGTGTGAACATGCAGAGGAGCAATGAAGACCAAACATGGGATATTCGGGACATCTTCAAGGAGCGTGGCAAGTTAAAGAGGAGCTGCACCAAACCTGTAAAATGAGCTTTGGTAAGTAACACCCTTTCAATTACTTTCGTTTAGCCTCGTGTTCTTCGATGTGTATATGTTGTAGTTTCTGTTTCTCTTAAGCGTGGTGTTCTTTGATGTATAATAAGAAGAGTCTTAATCGTCCTAATGCTTTCGTTTTTAACTTGATGTAGGAAGTGGGTGTTCTCACCGTGTAGTCTGTTTTTATATATCTTTTCCTTTTGAGTTCACTTCTCCGAGTTCTGTTTATCTAGCTTCTGCTAAATGGATCTAGGTTTCTCTGAGTACTGATCTAAAAAAGAAGTAACTTCATGTCAGGATGGAGTTCCTGCGAGGAGGGAAGTATGGTCAACCTCGAGATCATGTTTCCAAAATGAGGCTGGATTATACGCAAGGTGCCAGTTCCCTAATGATGCTGGATTAGACACAAGATGCAAATTCCCAGATGATGCTGGATTACACACAAGCCAGGTGGGGTCATCAGCTATTCGTGTCCTCGTGGCATTAGTAAAGTCTGAAAGAAAGCATGTAGCAGCCCTTGAGAATGTAGCTGAGTTCTTGAAGAAGCGAAAAGAGCAATCAGATGCTCTCTTCACCCAAGCCAAAGAAGAGATGGAAGAAGCCAGAAATAAGCTAGCAGAGGCAGAGCAGGCTAGGCGTCTCCTGCTATCTAAAACTGTTGTCAATACAAAATTTCCTTCATAATAGCTAGGTTCAAATGTTTATCCAGTCAGCATGCCTGTTGTGATGTCTGTGCATCTACTGATGTGGCACAAGATGTTTTTTTCGGGTCATGTAATAATAGCAATTACTTTCCAAACAATAACAAACGAAGCATTGGACATGGTATAGTTCACGCGCAAGCCCGACATTCCAAGTCCAACTTCCACATCAAACTCATGCTCACAGATATCTGCACATTCATACATAATGTCCACAACCATGATTCAATTCAAAGCCAAAAAAATGTGAGGAGAGTTATAAATAAAGATAAACCTCTACTAGTTCCTGCTACCAATGCGAGCACAACAAGTCAAGACCATGCGTAAATTAATTATATTTTAGTCATTTTTTGTGTTCTAAAATGCCTGCCGGCTCGCGGAAGGACGTGTTGCCGGCACACGCGAATTCAATGAAGGCAGGTGGGGCAGTCTTAAGCTAGTTGCATGCGGCGAGGAGGCGTGCTCAACCGGGCCTGCAGCGAGTGCGGCCCTCTTGGCCGGAGCGCCGGTTCAATGCCTGCGCTATGAGAGGTCGCGCCCGTGTCAGAGCAATCACTCCCTCCAGTCCTTTTTTGTTTGGGTATAACAAAATCTCGTTTTCCATTCACATTTTAAAAGTAAAATTCGTGGACAAACTTTGACCCAAAGTACGATGGGGACTAGTAAACCAGAATGGAGGTAGTAGTTTTTTTAATCAAAGAAGGGTTTCCCCTTCCAATTACTGAAAACCAGCATCTAAATCTAAACCATAGTATTCGCCCTAGAACTACCAGGTTCAAAATCTCATAACATAAACCCATACAACCATACGCCAAGGAGGTATGTAGTACTATGAATTCCATTTTCGCTCCATACCAATCATTCTAAAAACTACTTACTACTTATAACGTGCCATTTAAAATCAGAACCTTTAACCCCGCTAAAAAAACGATATTTTAAACGTGGCTACTCGGTCTGTGGCAACTGGCGAGCCACCGCGCTCCAAGTCGTTCACCTGTGGTCCCGACCATCAACTCCTACAAAGGTGCTCCACCACGTACCCGGTACCCGCGAATGCAGCAATCGTGCACCTAGGGTTTTAGGGTTTATTTGTTAACGCCGCCTTTATGTAAGACTCATGTGTGTGAGACAGCAAGAGGCCAACTGCGTGTGTGCGCCTCTTCTCTTCGTATATGTACTCCACCGTTTGTTTGGAGTCCAAAAAATTATAATAACTACTAGCAATGTGCCAATGCATTGCCACACGATCATAGTAGGTTAATACATATTCACCGATTTGATAGAAAAAATTCTAGTTTTGAAATACATATATCACTAAAAATATGTTATGTTTCACTCAAAATATATTCCTTTGGCGGTTTTGATGAGATAAGGGAGGCATGTTGTTGGTTTCAAGATTCGAGAAGTGGTATATGTCTAATTTCTCTTCTTACTAGCAAGATGCCCGTGCATTGCATGGAACATCAAAATCCTGTGGCAGAAAAGGATGAACGAGGGAAGGCCTTATCTGCAAATGTGGTGAAGAGTGTGGGTAAATTGCCATATTTTCCTTCCTATCCGTCAGATATAAATCGCACGACCTACATTGTTGGATGGCAGGCCCACCATCATCACCAACTCTATTTTTTATCCCTACTCTTATAAAAAGCATTGTCGGTGATGATCGTGTGCCCGCCATCCTGCAATATAGGCCGTCCGATCTATATGTGATGGATAGGAAGGAAACTATGGCAATTTTGCAAAAAGATACCCACACCCCTCTCCACATTTGCAAATAAGGTCTTCCCTCGTTCATCCTTTCCCCCACAAGATAAACTACTCATACAAATGCATCTTGATGTTCCGTGCAACGCATGGCATCTTGCTAGTTGTTGCAAAAAGCCCATGTGTGAGAGAGAGAGAGGGAGAGTGGATGAGGACGGAGTGCATGTGTGACAAAGACACAAGTAGTGTGTGTGATAGGTATCAGCTTAAAATGAGGCGATAGTGTGTGTGTGCACGATCGAGAGGGCGTGTCTCTAGAAGGGAAGAAAAAGCTACATAGATACAAGCAGCGGGAGAGAGACATGTATGCGATGGTGGAAGCATGGGTGTGCAGGTGTATAAACCTATCTAGAGGCTAGCTAGTCGATAAATGCTTGTGAGAGAAATACGAGTCGGGGTGCGAAAGCGAGAGTTTTCTGTCTGTGAGAGAGAGACGGTAGTCGGGAAGGGGAGTGGAAGCAGGAGTTGTGTGTGTGTGTCTGTGTGAGAGAGAGAGGAGACGGTAGTCGGGGTTGTTTGATCGGTGTCAGTCTGGGATGGAGACGAAAAGGAGACCACAACAAATGTTGTGTCTACAGGAGAGAGAGAGAGTAATTTTAGTGGTATGAGTCATATGTAGAGACATATAGGGTGTGTGAGAGAGAATCCCATAGAGAGAAAGACAAAGTGAAAGAAGAGTGGAGACTGTGTGTGTGGCGGTGAAAAAGAAAGCTTAGGTACCGAGTGATACCAGAGAACAGTAGAGACGTGAGAGATAATGAAAACCGTGTAATGTATAATGATAGGGAGAGTGTGACACTTCTCAAGGGAGACGTCGAGAGACCATGTTTGCGAGGATAGGAGAAACATGAAGTGAGCGTGCGGGTGAGCTGGAGAAAAGAGAGTGATGGCTACCTGAAGGAGCATGCATGCGAGAGAGATGGGTGTGAAAGGAGTGAACAAAAAAGGGATTCAAATATTTGAATTCGAGATGATGATGATACATGTAGTCCATACTCGAACCAAAATTGATCTATCAAGGATGCATACTCATATGAATTCACGCACATCTATGTTATTTAATATGTAGATATTACTGATCCATACATTTTAGTAGAACATAATTTGGTTAAATTGTTTTGATTTCAACCTTAAGATTTTGAGATTGTTATATTTGTAAATCATATTATACATATAAAGGAGCAGAATCCTTTGTTGTGCTTTTGAAAGTATATATGTAAAAAAATGATGTATGTAGAATGTAATTCCAATTGGAAATGGATCCTGCCCGAAAAAATAGTAGAATACAAACGGGATTCCAATTGAGTTGGCATGGTAAACGTGCACTGTGCAAAATTTGAACGAAGCAGGGAAAGTCGCAGTAACCGCCCAGAACCAAAATCTGCGAGATGGAAATCACTACTGCCTATCCCTGCCGCGCAAAGCCTATCTGCTGGATTTCTATAGGTTTCGATAGGGGTAGGTTTGTAATTTCACCCAAACATGACGTAACCGCCTCTCACCCGGATTCATACACGGTGGGCGCCAAAACACAGTGTGCCCTCGGCAAAAATCGACTCCCTCCCCGATTCATATTCATACACGGTGGGCGCCAAAAACAAACTCTCGTCGGCAAATATTCGGTGTATGCGAGATTACCGTCCTATCCTCAACTGACTAATGTTGTTGTGACGTAGTAGAAATTTGAAACGGGGGCTAAGTTTTTAAATTTCCTCGCATTTGAGACAAGCGCGCCCTGAATACATGGTTCCCCCCTTCCTCTCTACGTCCCTTTTCCCCATTCGTACTCCGTGGGCGCCAAAACACCCTCTCCACCCCACCCTCCTCCGTCCGCCGCCGTCCGCCACCCCGTCCACCGCCGTACTCCTCCACCATGCCGGAGCTGATACCCTGACACCACCGTCCATTACAAGAGATCGACCTCTCTCATCCATGCCTTCGGACCGGGATCCTTGCATCCCGTCCTCTCGCTTCATCCCCACCGTCGTCCACCTTGTCGGCGCCGCTCCTATGACTGTCTCATCCACCGCACCCCGCCGCCACCGTCTACCCTCCTAGATCTGCTTCCATGCCGCCGACAGCCATCGCTACCGCAACACCATCAAATTCTCACCAGATGCATACACGGCGCTGCACCAGAGGCGGTACTCTTTCGTATCTACTCAACTTATTTATCACAGCAAGAAAATAGATCGCCACTGCTTTACTCTGATTTCTTGGCTTGGTTGCGAAGTTTCCTTTGTCCGATTTGCACCTTCAGATCCGCCATGGCACGCTCAACACTACACTCCCAATGCTTATGGTTTCCCCTTTTATATTCCACACTAGTTAAATCATAGTAGACTAAATTTCAAAATTGGGTCAGTCAGAGCTCGCCGGAGTTCGCCGGTGCGATCCAAGGGGCTCGGGTGGTTGTGGGGCCTCACCGAACAAAGAAAACTTGATGCGGGTGGGGTGTGGGGGTGGCAGAGGAACACAGGCGGTGGGGGCCGATGGTCCGGCCGGCGGCCCGTGCGGTGTTCTGTATGGGAAGAATCAGAGATGAGGAAGAAGAAGGGTTAGGAGACGTAGGATCATCATCCAACCGCCTGAAATGGTCGAGAGACAACTGGGAGTTGCATTCTTAATGCGCTCTGTTTCATCATGTGTGGGCACTGCGCAACCAACATTTTATTATCCAAAATCTGCTTGCTCTTCTTTACCATGTTCGATAGAGCTGTGACACAAAACGTAGGACCGACTCCAGCAGACTGTACCCATACTTCACTGGCCACACCACTAGCCCCACCACACAGGACCTGCACTCGAGCAAAAGGTATACCGATTTCATTTGCCATAGCACCAGCTGTACCACAGAAAAATCCCACTCCAGCAAAAAGTACAGCAAGTCCACCGGCCGAAGACCTATCCCAACTGCAGAGACGGCCAATTCCTGCAGATTGGAACCCCATTCCATTTATTCCCAGTTTAAAAGACAATGCTTTCAATGTTGTTAGGGACTACATGCATATATTCCCATCATGGGAAGATTATTGTGTAGACAAACACCGTTTTCACATCTTCCTGTCCAACTTACGTCTAAGTGCTATTATTCATGGTTATTATTTTCCTGTTTTCTGCTGATTGAACACATCAATGATTTACATACATTGTTGTAACTAGGTGAGGGTCAATCTGGATAGTCATGACGAGCAAAGCTTGCTTGTGCTTTTCAAGGAAGCATTGCAGCAGTATCGATGTTACCTGAGGAAATCACACTTTGGTGGCAAATCTATAAACGAATTTCCGGTGAAGTCTCCTGTGCTAAATTTAGAAGACATTGAATGGAAAAACATTGTTATGCACTGGTCTCGTTCCCAGGATGAGGTACTGTCTATGAAATCACATGAAAATTTGAACTTCTACTTTTCCGCATGTGCCTTACGGATCTTGTTTGTAGGAAATCTGCTCGAAGAAGAATTCCGGTTTGAAAAGAACGACAGGATATCGCAAATATGTTGCCCGCTCCTTTGCTCTTGTTAGTACCTGTTGTCCAGTATCACTGTACTTGCATACATACCTGGTTCATTATGTGATAGCAGTATGCATGATAGCTTGCTTATCAATTGATCGATCCAAATTATCTGATCTGTATGAATGGTTACATTAGTGTCGAATATATCCAATGCCAATGTTTTTTTTAGCTCTGCATTGTTCTTGTAAGTACATGTTGTCCTTTATCAGTGTACTTATAATGACAGGTAGTTATTCATGTACCATCACTCTGCAGCTTATTTTCCTTTGCCCTCCATTTTCTACACATCAGATCTATATTTACTCTTACCATAAGGTTGGTACTGAAGAAGTTTAGCTGTGCATTGCTCTTGGCTGTACCTTTTGCCTGTATCGTTGCACTTACATTTATAGCTACTTGGTTATGTAGCATCACTCTTCATCTTATCTTAAATATTCTCCATTTTTTCGTATATTATCACATCTATATTTACTCTTAACAAAATGTAGAATAAAGGCAATACTTATGAAGAAGATTCTGTGGTAAACTTCTTGAATTGCCCCTGCATCAGCATGGACAAGGCCTTTATAGAGCCTGTCTTCACCAATAATGTAAGTTTGTCCATCTCAAGCCTTCAAACTTTGTTGTGTATATTTGGTTAGGCATGACTGCAACAACTGTTTATTTTTGGTGTTTGCATCAAATTGCATGTTTAAAGTTTATTATGTACTCCCTCCATTCCAAAATAGATGACCCAATTTTGTACTAAAGTCAGTATAAAGTTGGGTCATCTATTTTAGAACGGAGGGAGTAGTTCATAAACAAAAGTTTGTCCTTTCTCAATTTAATTTTTGAGTTGTACAACCAAGTTCCTTATTCAGACCATGTAAATTAAAGTATACAAAGCAAGTGATCTTCTTTTGCACTGCATGTATGCTTCTGTTCTTCATCCGTAATCCAGTGGTGTGGTTAACCTACCCACTACAGCACAATGTCATATTCTGCAATGTCTTAACTATGAACAATGTCATATCATTCTACTACTCCCTCCGTTTGAAAATACTTGTCATTGAAATGGATGTATCTAGATGTATTTTAGTTCTACACACATCCATTTTGATGACAAGTAATTCCGGACGGAAGGAGTATTATTTAAACTGTCTCTTTATTTGCCAATCTGAAATGGGATAAATTGACAGCACACTAACCATTGATACTTATGAGTTCTTGATCTGTAATCCACTGGTGTTGTGAAGCTGCCAACTCCTTCACAATGTCATTTCCTGCCATGTCTTGACCTGAACAATACCATATTGTGTTAATGCAATTTTAAACTGTGTCACTTTATTCGTCAGTAAGAAATGTGATGAATTGTCAGCACTGATACTTTTATGTGCAAAACCTGTCATCTGTCTGCTTGTTTATCTTTAAGAGTGAGGAAGATTTAAGGGTTGAACAAGCGCAGTCTCATCATCTTGCTCAGCTGCTTGCGCTGCAGCTCCCCAGCAGGGCTAACCATTCTTGAACTCTATTGAAGTGTTGTCGGTTTTGTATATTATTTTGTCGGCGTGTTTATTTGCACTGGTGGCGATCTTTGATGCCCAGTGTATGTAATCTGCTGTCTGCTTGTGCTTTATTTTCATATTGGCGAACTTTGATGCCTAGTGGATGTAATATGCTGTAATTTCTTTATTGTATAGTCTAGGTTTTTTCTTATTCACGATGCTGCAGTTATTTTACTGTATATTTATCCTGTCTTCGTAGTGAACCGGCCAAACCGTAAAATTACGGTACATAATCGGGCCTTCATGCAATCACGATGTAGGTTGGACCTGAAACGTGCCGAACAGCTGACGGGCCGGCAGCAGCCCGAAATGAACCCCGGCCCATGATTGTGCGAATCAAATCACAGGCTTTTAACAGGCCAAAATTGTCTCGGTCCTTGTTTTGGCCCAATCAGATACCGGCTGCGAGTAGGCCGGATGCAAGTCGGGCCGTAGTTAGGCCCAACTATATGACGGGCATTTAACAGGCCGAAATTAATATAGGGCCGAAATGTTAAACGGGTCCTTAAGAGGCCAAAACTGATGTCAGGCCGAATTACTAAGTGGGCCTCTAGCAAGTGGGCCCAAAAGCATAGTGTCCAGTTGACGGGCCAAATCTGATATGGGCCATAATTGAGCCATTAGCCTTAAAGGGTCATACCTGATCTGGGCCGTAATTTGGCCCAGAACGTGGTAGGCTTTTAACGGGACGGATCTCATATGGGCCACTATTAGGCCCGCAACGTGGCAGGCCATTAATGGACCGGATCAAATATGGGTCGGCATTTGGCCCAAAACATGGTAGCCAGTTAATGGGCCAGCCTACTAGGGCCCTCAAATTCTTGTGGGCCTACAGCTGGGCCGGCCCGTTAATGTCGGCGAAATCTCGTGGGCCTTTAGCCGGGGCGGCCCATTATGATCTGCAAGAATCTTGTGGGCCTTTACCTGGACCAGCCCATTATGGCAAACAAAAATCTTGTGGGCCTTTACCTGGGCCGGCCCATTATGGCCCGCGAAATCTTGTGGGCCGTTAGCTGGGCCAGCCCATTATGGTCTGCAAAATCTCGTGGGCCTTTAGCTGGGCCGGCCCATTATGGTCCACAAAATCTTGTGGGCCTTTAGTTGGGCCGGCCCATTTAAACTTGATGGGCCAGTCCACGTGTCAACATATCATAGGCGCGTCTCGCCCATTGGATGAGTGACACCTATGCCAGCGCGGACCTGACACGTGTCTCCTCCGACCAATGATGATTTTGTTGGGGAACGTTGCAGAAAATAAAAAAATTCTACGCTTTCACCAAGATCAATCTATGGAGTCATCTAGCAATGAGATAGAGGAGCGCATCTACATACCCTTGTAGATCACCCAGAAGCGTTCAAGAGAACGGGGTTGAGGGAGTCGTACTCGACGTGATCCAAATCACCGATGATCCTAGTGCCGAACGGACGGCACCTCCGCGTTCAACACACGTACGGTTGGGGAAGACGTATCCTCCTTCTTGATCCAGCAAGGGGGAGGGAGAGGTTGATGGAGATCCAGTAGCATGACGGCGTGGTGGAGGAAGCAGCGGCGATCTCGGTAGGGCTTCGCGAAGCACTACGAGAGGGAGAGGTGTTGCAGAGGGAGAGGGAGGCGCCAGGGACTTGGGTGCGGCTGCCCTCCCTCCCCCCTCTTTATATAGGGGCCAGGGGGTGCCGGCCCCCTTGGAGATCCCATCTCAAGGTGGGGCGGCGACCAGGGGGGGTGGCTTGCCCCCCAAGCCAAGTGGGTGCGCCCCCCACCCCTAGGGTTTCCAACCCTAGGCGTAGGGGGGGCCAAGGGGGCGCACCAGCCCACCAGGGGCTGGTTCCCCTCCCACTTCAGCCCATGGGGCCCTCCGAGATAGGTGGCCCCACCCGGTGGACCCTCCGGACCCTTCCGGTGGTCCCGGTACAATACCGGTGACCCTCAAAACATTCCCGACGGCCAAAACTGGACTGCCCATATATAATTCTTCACCTCCGGACCATTCCGGAACTCCTCGTGACGTCCGGGATCTCATCCGGGACTCCGAACAACTTTTGGGTTACCGCATACTATAATCTCTACAACCCTAGCATCACTGAACCTTAAGTGTCTAGACCCTACGGGTTCGTGAGACATGCAGACATGACCGAGACGACTCTCCAGCCAATAACCAACAGTGGGATCTGGATACCCATGTTGGCTCCCACATGTTCCACGATGATCTAATCGAATGAACCACGATGTCGAGGATTCAAGTAATCCCGTATTCAATTCCCTTTGTCAATCGGTACGTTACTTGCCCAAGATTCGATCGTCGGTATCCCAATACCTCGTTCAATCTCGTTACCGGCAAGTCACTTTACTCGTACCATAATGCATGATCCCGTGACCAACCACTTAGTCACTTTGAGCTCATTATGATAATGCATTACCGAGTGGGCCCAGAGATACCTCTCCATCATACGGAGTGACAAATCCTAGTCTCGATCCATGTCAACCCAACAGACACTTCCAGAGATACCTGTAGTACACCTTTATAGTCACCCAGTTACGTTCTGACATTTGGTATACCCAAAGCACTCCTACGGTATCCGGGACTTACATGATCTCATGGTCTAAGGAATAATACTTGACATTGGAAAAGCTCTAGCAAACGAACTACATGATCTTGTGCTATGCTTAGGATTGGGTCTTGTCCCTCACATTTTTCTCCCAATGATGTGATCCCGTTATCAATGACATCCAATGTCCATGGTCAGGAAACCGTGACCATCTATTGATAAACGAGCTAGTCAACTAGAGGCTCACTAGGGACATGTTGTGGTCTATGTATTCACACATGTATTACGATTTCTGTATAACACAATTACAACATGAATAAAAGACAATTATCATGAACGAGGAAATATGATAATAACCATTTTATTATTGCCTCTAGGGCATATTTCCAACAGTCTCCCACTTGCACTAGAGTCAATAATCTAGTTACATTGTGATGGATCGGACACCCATAGAGTTCTGGTGTTGATCATGTTTTTCTCGCGGAAGAGGTTTAGTCAACGGATCTGCGACATTCAGATCCGTATGCACTTTGCAAATATCTATGTCTCCATCTTGAACATTTTCACGAATGGAGTTGAAGCGACGCTTGATGTGCCTGGTCTTCTTGTGAAACCTAGGCTCCTTTGCAAGGGAAATAGCTCCAGTGTTGTCACAGAAGAGTGTGATCGGCCCCGACACATTGGGTATGACTCCTAGGTCGGTGATGAACTCTTTCACCCATATTGCTTCATGTGCTGCCTCCGAGGCTGCCATGTACTCCGCCTCACATGTAGATCCCGCGATGACGCTTTGCTTGCAACTACACCAGCTTACTGCCCCACCATTCAAAATATACACTTATCCGGTTTGTGACTTAGAGTCATCCAGATCTGTGTCGAAGCTAGCGTCGACGTAACCCTTTACGACGAGATCTTCGTCTCCTCCATATATGAGAAACATGTCCTTAGTCCTTTTCAGGTACTTCAGGATATTCTAGACCGCTGTCCAATGTTCCATGCCGGGATTACTTAGGTACCTTCCTACCAAACTTACGGCAAGGTTTACATCAGGTCTCGTACAGGTCATGGCATACATGATATACCCTATGGCCGAGGCATAGGGGACGACACTCATCTTTTCTCTATCTTCTGCCGTGGTCGGACATTGAGCCGAGCTCAATTTCACACCTTGCAACACAGCCAAGAACCCTTTCTTGGACTGATCCATATTGAACTTCTTCAATATCTTCTCAAGGTATGTGCTTTGTTAAAGTCCTATGAGGCGTCTCAATCTATCTCTATAGATGTTGATGCCTAATATATAAGCAGCTTCTCCAAGGTCCTTCATTGAAAAACACTTATTTAAGTAGGCCTTAATGTTGTCCAAAAGTTCTATATCATTTCCCATCAAAAGCATGTCATCCACATATAATATGAGAAATGCTACAGAGCTCCCACTCACTTTCTTGTAAACGCAGGCTTCTCCATAAGTCTGCATAAACCCAAACGCTTTGATCATTTCATTAAAGCGAATGTTCCAACTCCGAGATGCTTGCACCAGCCCATAGATGGAGCGTTGGAGCTTGCATACCTTGTTAGCATTCTTAGGATCAACAAAACCCTCCGGCTACATCATATACAGTTCTTCCTTAAGATGACCGTTAAGGAATGCCGTTTTGACGTCCATTTTCCATATCTCATAATCATAGTATGCGGCAATTGCTAACATGATTCGGACAGACTTTAGCTTTGCTACGGGAGAGAAAGTCTCATCGTAGTCAACCCCTTGAACTTGTCGATAACCCTTAGCGACAAGTCGAGCTTTATAGATGGTAACATTACCATCCGCGTTCGTCTTCTTCTTAAAGATCCATTTGTTTTCTATCGCTCGCCGATCATCGGCCAAGTCTGTCAAAGTCCATACTTTGTTTTCATACATGGATCCTATCTCGGATTGCATGGCTTCAAGCCATTTGTTGGAATCTGGGCCCTCCATTGCTTCTTCATAGTTCAAAGGTTCACCGTTGTCTAACAACACGATTTCCAGGACAGGGTTGCCATACCACTCTGGTGTGGAACGTGTCCTCGTGGACCTACGAAGTTCAGTAGTAGCTTGATCCGAAGTACCTTGATCATCATCATTAGTTTCCTATCTAGTCAGTGCAAGCACCACAGGAACATCCTCCTGAGCTGCGCTACTTTCAAGAGGTAGTACTTCATCAAGTTCCACTTTCCTCCCACTTACTTCTTTCGATAAAAATTCTTTCTCCAGAAAGGACCCGTTCTTGGCAACAAAGATTTTGCCTTCGGATCTAAGGTAGAAGGTATACCCAATGGTTTCCTTAGGGTATCCTATGAAGACGCATTTTTCCGACTTGGGTTCGAGCTTTTCAGGTTGGAGTTTCTTGACATAAGCATCGCATCCCTAAACTTTTAGAAACGAAAGCTTAGGTTTATTCCCAAACCATAACTCATACGGTGTCGTCTCAACGGATTTAGACTTTGCCCTATTTAAAGTGAATGTAGCTGTCTCTAGAGCGTGTCCCCAAAAAGATAGCGGTAAATCGGTGAGTGACATCATAGATCGCACCATATCCAATAGAGTGCCATTACGACATTCGGAAACACCATTACACTGAGGTGTTCCAGGCGGCGTGAGTTGTGAAATGATTCCACATTTCCTTAAGTGTGTACCAAATTTGTGACTTAAATATTCTCCCCCACGATCTGATCGTAAGAACTTTATCTTTCGGTCACGTTGAATCTCTACCTCATTCTGAAATTCCTTGAACTTTTCAAAGGTCTCAGACTTGTGTTTCATCAAGTAGACATACCCATATCTACTCAAGTCGTCAGTGAGAGTGAAAACATAACGATATCCTCCGCGAGCGTCAACGCTCATTGGACCGCACACATCAGTATGTATGATTTCCAATAAGTTGGTTGCTCGCTCCGTTGTTTCGGAGAATGTAGTCTTGGTCATTTTGCCCATAAGGCATGGTTCGCACGTGTCAAATGATTCATAATCAAGAGACTCCAAAAGTCCATCAGCATGGAACTTCTTCATGCGTTTGACACCAATGTGACCAAGGTGGCAGTGCCACAAGTATGTGGGACTATCGTTATCAACTTTACATCTTTTGGTATTCACACTATGAATATGTGTAACATCACATTCGAGATTCATTAAGAATAAACCATTGACCAGCGGGGCATGACCATAAAACATATCTCTCATATAAATAGAACAACCATTATTCTCGGATTTAAATGAGTATCCATCTCGTATTAAACGAGATCCAGATACAATGTTCATGCTCAAAGCTGGCACTAAATAATAATTATTGAGGTTTAAAACTATCCCGTAGGTAAATGTAGAGGTAGCGTGCCGACGGCGATCACATCGACCTTGGAACCATTCCCGACGCGCATCGTCACCTCGTCCTTCGCCAGTCTCCGCTTATTCCGCAGCTCCTGCTTTGAGTTACAAATATGAGCAACCGCACCGGTATCAAATACCCAGGAGCTACTATGAGTACTGGTAAGGTACACATCAATTACATGTATATCACATATACCTTTGGTGTTGCCGGCCTTCTTGTCTGCTAAGTATTTGGGGCAGTTCCGCTTCCAGTGTCCCTTTCCCTTGCAATAAAAGCACTCAGTCTCAGGCTTGGGTCCATTCTTTGGCTTCTTCCCGGCAGCTGGCTTAACGGGCGCGGCAACTCCCTTTCCGTCCTTCTTGAAGTTCTTCTTACCCTTGCCTTTCTTGAAACTAGTGGTTTTATTGACCATCAACACTTGATGTTCCTTTTTGATTTCCATCTCTGCTGATTTCAGCATTGAAAATACTTCAAGAATAGTTTTCACCATCCCCTGCATATTGTAGTTCATCACAAAGCTCTTGTAGCTAGGTGGGAGGGACTGAAGGATTCTGTCAATGACCGCCTCGTCCGGGAGGTTAATCTCTAGCAGGGACAAGCGGTTGTGCAACCCAGACATTTTGAGTATGTGCTCACTGACAGAACTATTTTTCTCCATCTTACAACTATAGAACTTCTCGGAGACTTCATATCTCTCGACCCGGGCATGAGCTTGGAAAACCATTTTCAGCTCTTCGAACATCTCATATGCTCCATGTTGCTCAAAACGCTTTTGGAGCCCTGGTTCTAAGCTGTAAAGCATGCCGCACTGAACGAGGGAGTAATCATCAGCACGTGATTGCCAAGCGTTCATAACGTATTGGTTCTCTGGGATGGGTGCTTCACCTAGCGGTCCTTCTAGGACATATGCTTTCTTGGCATCTATGAGGATGATCCTCAGGTTCCGGACCCAGTCCGAATAGTTGCTGCCATCATCTTTCATCTTGGTTTTCTCTAGGAATGCGTTGAAGTTGAGGTTGACATGAGCGTTGGCCATTTGATCTACAAGACATTTTGCAAAGGTTTTTAGACTAAGTTCATGATAATTAAGTTCATCTAATCAAATTATTTAATGAACTCCCACTCATATTAGACATCCCTCTAGTCATCTAAGTGATACATGATCTGACTCGACTAGCCCGTGTCCGATCATCACGTGAGACGGACTAGTCATCATCGGTGAACATCTCCATGTTGATCTATCTTCCATACGACTCATGTTCGACCTTTCGGTCTCTTGTGTTCCGAGGCCATGTCTGTACATGATAGGCTCGTCAAGTCAACCTAAGTGTTCTGCATGTGTAAATCTATCTTACACCCGTTGTATGTGAACGTTAGAATCTATCACACCCGATCATCACGTGGTGCTTCGAAACAACGAACTTTCGCAACGGCGCACAGTTAGGGGGAACACTTTTTGAAATTATTATAAGGGATCATCTTATTTACTACCGTCGTACTAAGCAAATAAGAAGAAAAACATGACCAACATCACATGCAATCAAATAGTGACATGATATGGCCAATATCATATTGCTCCTTTGATCTCCATCTTCGGGGCGCCATGATCATCTTCGTCACCGGCATGACACCATGATCTCCATCATCATGATCTCCATCATCGTGTCTTCATGAAGTTGTCACGCCAATGATTACTTCTACTTCTATGGCTAACGTGTTTAGCAATAAAGTAAAGTAATTTACATGGCGTTATTCAATGACACGCAGGTCATACAAAAAAAATAAAGACAACTCCTATGGCTCCTGCCAGTTGTCATACTCATCGACATGCAAGTCGTGATTCCTATTACAAGAACATGATCAATCTCATACATCACATATATCATTCATCACATCTTTTGGCCATATCACATCACAAGGCATATGCTGCAAAAACAAGTTAGACGTCCTCTAATTGTTGTTGCATGTTTTTACGTGGCTTCTATAGGTTTCTATCAAGAACGTTTCTTACGTACGTAAAACCACAACGTGATATGCCAATTTCTATTTACCCTTCATAAGGACCCTTTTCATCGAATCCGCTCCAACTAAAGTGGGAGAGACAGACACCAGCTAGCCACCTTATGCAACTAGTGCATGTCAGTCGGTGGAACCTGTCTCACGTAAGCATACGTGTAAGGTCGGTCCGGGACGCTTCATCCCACAATGCTGCCGAAGAAATATAAGACTAGTAGTGGCAAGAAAATTGACAACATCTACGCCCACAACAAGTTTGTGTTCTACTCGTGCATAGTAACTACGCATAGACCTAGCTCATGATGCCACTGTTGGGGAACGTTGCAGAAAATTAAAAAATTTCTATGCTTTCACCAAGATCATTCTATGGAGTCATCTAGCAACGAGATAGAGGAGTGCATCTACATACCCTTGTAGATCGCGTGGAAGCGTTCAAGAGAACGGGGTTGAGGGAGTCGTACTCGACGTGATCCGAATCACCGATGATCCTAGTGCCGAACGGACGGCACCTCCGCATTCAACACATGTACGGTTGGGGAAGACGTCTCCTCCTTCTTGATCCAGCAAGGGGGAGGGAGAGGTTGATGGAGATCCAGCAGCACGACGATGTGGTGGTGGAAGCAGCGGCGATATCGGCAGGGCTTCGCCAAGCACTACGAGAGGGAGAGGTGTTGCAGAGGGAGAGGGAGGCGCCAGGGACTTGGGTGCGGCTGCCCTCCCTCCCCCTCTTTATATAGGGGCCAGGGGGGCGCCGTCCACCTTGGAGATCTCATCTCAAGGGGGGTGGCGGCCAAGGGGTGTGGCTTGCCCCCCAAGCCAAGTGGGAGCGCCCCCACCCCTAGGGTTTCCAACCCTAGTCATAGGGGGCACAAGGGGGGGCGCACCAGCCCACCAGGGGCTGGTTCCCCTCCCACTTCAGCCCATGGGGCCCTCCGGGATAGGTAGCCCCACCCGTGGACCCCTGGGACCCTTCTGGTGGTCCCGGTACAATACCGGTGACCCCCAAAACATTCCCGACGGCCAAAACTGGACTTCCCATACATAATTCTTCACCTCCGGACCATTCCGGAACTCCTCGTGACGTCCGCGATCTCATCTAGGACTCCGAACAACTTTCAGGTTACCGCATACTATTATCTCTACAACCCTAGCATCACCGAACCTTAAGTGTGTAGACCCTACGGGTTCGGGCGACATGCAGACATGACCGAGACGACTCTCCGGCCAATAACCAACAGCGGGATCTGGATACCCATGTTGGCTCCCACATGTTCCACGATGATCTCATCGAATGAACCATGATGTCTAGGATTCAAGTAATCCCGTATTCAATTCCCTTTGTCAATCGGTATGTTACTTGCCCGAGATTCGATCGTTGGTATCCCAATACCTCGTTCAATCTCGTTACCGGCAAGTCACTTTACTCGTACCGTAATGCATGATCCCGTGACCAACCACTTAGTCACTTTGAGCTCATTATGATAATGCATTATCGAGTGGGCCCAGAGATACCTCTCCATCATACGGAGTGACAAATCCCAGTCTCGATCCGTGTCAACCCAACAGACACTTTCGGAGATACCTGTAGTACACCTTTAAAGTCACCCAGTTAAGTTGTGACGTTTGGTACACCCAAAGCACTCCTACGGTATCCGGGAGTTACACGATCTCATGGTCTAAGGAGTATTACTTGACATTGGAAGAGCTCTAGCAAACGAACTACATGATCTTGTGCTATGCTTAGGATTGGGTCTTGTCCATCACATCATTCACCCAATGATGTGATCCCGTTATCAATGACATCCAATGCCATGGTCAGGAAACCGTGACCATCTATTGATAAACGAGCTAGTCAACTAGAGGCTCACTAGGGACATGTTGTGGTCTATGTATTCACACATGTATTACGATTTCCGGATAATACAATTATAGCTCGAATAAAAGACAATTATCATGAACGAGGAAATATGATAATAACCATTTTATTATTTCCTCTAGGGCATATTTCCAACAGATTTTACACATGGAAAATCCCCATTGGTCGGGGCTGTTAACGGGTTATCGGATCCAAAACCCGACCCGATAGCTTAACGGGTTTCCGTTATGATGGATGCCACGTGTTGGTCACCCTTGACGAAAGGACTTCTGTGACACGTGATTTATCGTCATGGAAGTGGACACTTCTGTGATGATAATTTTGGTAATGTCATGGAACACTTCTACGACAGCACATGTATGACTATCTTGATTCTGTCATAAATTTGTCATGGATGTACATGCATAACAAAAAATGTGACCTACTGTGACAAACACGTATCATCATGGAAGTGTATTTTTTTGTAGTGTGGGGCAGCGACGTGTTGATCTTTCGAGGCCGGGCATGACCCAGGAAAGTGTGTTCGGCCAAAGGGGATCGAGCGTGTTGGGTTATGTGGTGCACCCCTAGAGGGAAGTTTATCTATTCGAATAGCCGTGTCCCTCGGTAAAAGGACGACCCGGAGTTATACCTTGACCTTATGACAACTAGAACCGGATACTTAATAAAACACACCCAGACAAGTTCCAAAGACAACCCGGTGATCACTTTCCCACAGGGCGACGAGGGGAGGATCATCGGGTAGGATTATGCTATGCGATGCTTCTTGGAGTACATCAATATACTCTCTTCTATATGCTGCAAGACGGAGGCTGCCATAATTGTAGTCTTCGATAGGACTAGCTATCCCCCTCTTATTCTAGCATTCTGCAGTTCAATCCACCGATATTGCCTCTTTACACATATACCCATTCATATGTAGTGTAGATCCTTGCTTGCGAGTACTTTGGATGAGTACTCACGGTTGCTTTGCTCCCTCTTTTCCCCATCTTTCCTTTTCTTATCGGATGCCGCAACCAGGCGTTGCAGCCCAGGATCTAGAAGCCACCATCGACGACGACTCCTACTACACTGGAGGTGCATACTAATCAATGAAAAAATAGCACGCTACAGAAAATAGCGTGGCCCCTGAAAATATGCTATTAGTGTGCTATAGCGCGTTATAACGTGCTGTTAGCGAGGCATTGTACATTGATTTATTTAGCGAGACAATTTTTTATATGCTATAGTGTGCTATTAGCGACGCTACAGCGCACTGTTTTTTTCATTGATACTACTACGTGCAGGCCGCTGACAACGACCAGGAGTAGTTAGGAGGATCCCAGGTAGGAGGCCTGCGCCTCTTTCGATCTGTATCCCAGTTTGTGCTAGCCATCTTATGGCAACTTCTTTAACATATGTCTATACTCAGATATTGTTGCTTCCGCTGACTCGTTTATGTTCGAGCACATGTATTCGAGCCTTCGAGCCCCCTGGCTTGTAATATGATGCTTGTATGACTTATTTTACTTTTAGAGTTGTGTTGTGATATCTTCCTGTGAGTCCCTGATCTTGATCGTACATATTTGCGTGCATGATTAGTGTACGATTGAATCGGGGGCCTCACAATGATGTAAAATATATGTAAAATTTACATCACCAGAAACCACCTGACTACAACAGATGAGGTAAAAACTGTTGACTCTGAACTTAAGTGTCGAAACTTAAATTTACTGTGGATTATGAATGTTACTGTCGAAACTGCACGCAATGGTAGCAGAGAGGCACTTGACATGTAGTTTAGGGAGGGCCTGCAGTTCATCTTCAACCTGCACCCGCCTGAGCCGCCAGCCACCACCGGTCGAACCGCCGTTCCCAGCACAGCCTCGCCGCCCCAAAACAACTCCCCACCGCCGGTCCACCGCCGCCCCGGCCAGCCCTCTAGGCCCCCCGCCCCCACCCTGAAACCTAAGATAGATAGCGGAGTGCCTCTCCGGTGAGCCCCCGTCCCCCCAACCCCCTCAAAATCGACTGTCCCAAAAGTTGATTCAGTCGACTGAAGTGTAGCTAAATCATAGCAGAGCAGTTGCACGAGCGAGGGGGAAAGTAGCAGTAGCAGAGCGAGCAAGAGCCGGAGCAGCAACAGCTGGGCGAGCGAGCAATCGAGCGACAGCCGAGCAGCAGCAGCAGCGCGAGCGACTGAGCGAGAGCCGGAGCAGCAGCAGCAGATACGGCTGGTATGGACGCCGCCGCCGAAGGGGCCTCGCACTAGGGGAGAGCCGCCATGGAGATGTCGCCCGCAGTGCAAGGTAGCCGCTCCATGGGGGTGCGGGATGGAGCACTGTCGGTGCCGGGAGGTCGAGTTAAGGAGAAGGTGCGATGCGATTAGTGTACAACCTCTTTGGTGGCGCCGAGTAGGCCTCGGCTTCGTCCGAGGAGTCGGTGAGGATGCTGCAGTTCCGGTGGAGCAGGTTAAGGCAGCGCTTCGGGGATGGAGCAGCCGCGATAAACGAAACGATCTTCGGAGCAGCTCCTTGGAGGTGGAGAAAGGGGCGGCTGAACCGGCGGGACGACGAGATGGACGACGCATCCTCATCTGGGGAGGTGGACGAGGGACGTCGAGCTATTGCGGTGGACGATGTTGTCGGGGAAGAAGCTCCGTCTGTGCAGTAGTGAGGTGGCGGAAGGAGGAGGGTGGGGTTTCGCGGCTGGAGTAGAGAGGTTATGGCGGCCTGGGATTTCGAATGGCGAAAAGGGGGCGATGGGAGGGGGTGAACCATGACTTAGGGACGCGCTTGTCCAAAATGTAGGGTGTGTTACAAAATTACCCCCCACCAATTTGAACTAGCCGCCCTTTCGACTCAGGGTTAGAAGGGGGATTACGCGTGTCAGGATTTGGCAGCTGGAGGGAGTTTCCGCGCGTGTTGTAATTTTGGGATAGAAAGGCGCGGGTTGTGAAGGCACGAGTTTTAGGAGCACGATATCTGAATTTTTGGGATATAACAAGGCGCGGGTTGAATTTCAGGGACAAGCCTAACGTGTATTTATATTGTACTTGTACGTACGAAATCAATTCGCACTTCCCTCAACCAAAAAGAAAATGAAAAAATAAAACTATTCACACCACACAAAGAGAGAGTCTTGCCCCGTTTTACTATACAAATGCTATTCAAAGCTACTCCCTCCTTCCATCTATATAGGGCCTAATGCATTTTGTGATGCTAACTCTGACCAAATATTAGAGCAATAATATATGACATGCAACTTACACAAAGCACACCGTTAAATTCATTTGTGAAAGGTTCTTTCAATGATATAATTTTCACATTGTGCATGTCATGTACTATTAATCTTGTCAATAGTCAAAGGCGGTCTTTATAAACTAATTACGCCCTATATAGATGGAAGGAGGGAGTATGAATCCATGTTATGTCCAATTAAATTTTTTCGCTTGCTGTATAATGCATGTAACCTACTCATACCAACATTTTAGTGCATTCCAAATGTCTATACTACCGCTGCAATTCAAACTAAATTTGAATTCTTTTCTCTATTTCAATAAGAATCTGCAATCATGATTGTTGCCAACTTCAACCATCATTCATGTATTACCTTAATAACACACCACATGTTTACTATAGAGATAGATATGAACTATGTGTACTACATGAACTCGAATTCTATTTTTTGAATACACTTGATGTTGATTCCAAATAATAGTACATCTGATGTACTAACTATATATTCATCATCTAAACCATGTTCGATACGTACACCGTGTTTATCACACAAAGTATAGTGCCCCGTCCCCTACATTATGACAAGTATTTAGGCCTGAGCTACAAAAGCCACACATTAGCCCAAATTATTATCAATGTGCTATGTATTATACGTAGTACTAGCAAGATGCCCATGCGTTCCATAGAAGATCAACATGATCAAGGGGCCTAATTTGCAAAGATGGAGAGGGGTGTGGGTATCTTTTTTCAAAATTGCCATAGTTTCCTTCCTATGCGCCAGATATAAATCAGACGGCCTATATTATATGTAGTATAACATGTTCATAACCAGACCATGTGTATCACCGTTATATATATTCACACATGCGTCCGTTTAAAACACTATGATAAATTCTGCAAATATCCGAATTCGATTTTTATAGTGAAGTATGATCTCTATTCGTCTTTTACACCCACACAATCCTCTTATCTTTGTAGCTAGCGCTAACTTTGTCTCATGCATGCACACGCTCGCATCCCTCTCATCCTCCCTCAGCATTCTCTAGCTCCATCGCGCAAATTCGTCTTTTCACTTTAGGTCGTTCACCCAAGGTGTGTGTAGGCCCCCCAGCTCCTTCTTTACGGCACACATCGATCGATATGCCTCTCTAGCCAGGTGTGCCTAGCACAAATACAAGCTTCCCCTCTTCTCTTATCACCGTCCATGCCTTAGTCCCACCACTCTTTTCATCGATCTCATACTCAAACACTCCTTCCCCCTCGATATAGTATGCCTCTCGTACCACCTCCTAGATGTATCCCTCTCTCTCTATCCTTCTCCCCGTGCCTCATTTGCTTATAACACACACATGCATGTATACCGATCGATCTCCCAACATATACCTAGATCAACTTTGACTATTCCCCCCCATCGATCGACGAACCTCACAAGTTATGTCTCTCCTTTCTCTAACAAAGGGCGATTGATCTTCCTATGTAGTTACGTCTGCTTACGACAGCCATATCGTCCTCCCTCATCATTCGTGCATGCCTCCTGACCCGTCACTCACACGCACGTGCACAGACAAGCAGCAATCTCCTCTCTTATTGATATTGCGGGCGTGCCCTCCGTTTGTCTAGCAAGCCTATCCCACCATTTGTTCGAAGCAACTCCACTACCACCCCCTCCAACACTCTAGCTCTGTCTCCCTCCCAACCTTATTCCTTTAGTACGCATATGCATGGATGCCAATTGATCTCCCTTAATACATGAGATAGATCGATCTCCTTAATACATGAGGTAGGCCTCTCTCCTCCTCCACACATATACCAGCCATTGTACCTTTATAGTTAATTAGGCCTCCCTCTCCCCCCACTACACACCGATAGTTGAGCACCGTAGGTAGGTATCCATGCCATAGAGACAAACTGCACATGTCCCCTCTCACCCTCCAGTAGTCCAGCCACTCTATATCTTTGACGTGGGCACACACAAATTTGATGGCACTCTTTATCGATCGCGCGCACAGACACACACACATCATCCCTCTCTTCGATTCTATGGACACCTCAAGCCGATGATACCTCCACTCTCTTCTCGTGGACCGCCCCTCTATATATATGATATATCCAGGACTATTTCACACACATTGCATATGTTATATTTTTTGATTGACCCCGCCCCCCCAAAAAAACTCTCACGAACCCACACACTATATCTCTGTAGGTTTGTATCTCTCTCACACAACCCCACGTAGGTGGTGTACGTATACAAGAAGAGAATAGGTGCATCGTGCACGTACTCACGCTTTGTGCCCAGCCACACCCGCGCGGGTACATGGTGGAGCTCATTTCTTAATGAAATGGCATCCCATGTGCTAATTTGAGCGGTTGTTTACCTAGGGAGGTCGTGGTACCACGCGTGCACGAAACAAAGTTCGACTTGACGCGTTGGCACGTTATTTTTAAATAAAGTTATAGTGCTCAATGGCACGTACACAAAATATAAAACAATTTTTATGGAGAAAACAATAGTCCACTCTACTATATACAATGGAGCCTGCCTGCGTGATATGTCTCTCTTCAAACTATCTCACACAAGGCTGTGATGGCCTCTCTCTCTCTCACCGTCCGCCTGGGGAAAGGGAGCAGGTGCATCGTTTCTCCGTTCAACGGCGCCGAGGCAACACGTCCCAATCTGCGGTACACACCATTCTCTCTGACCAAGCTCCGGCGTGGTAGGGCCTATGCCACTGCTCGCTATCGCGGTATGGGCAGATTCCGCCCGTCGCCGCTCACCTAGTTACATCCCGACGACCTCCAGGTATCCCCTCCGGCCTTGCTCCACTGCCTGTCTTCCCACGTCGCTGCATGTGGATCTTCCATAGTTCTTTGCCCAAAACGTAGCTCGTCCGGCGTACTTTCCATATTGCAATCTCGTCCTCACACCATTTTAGACAAACACAACCGTGTTGTTATCTTCCCTTAGGACAAGGAATATTCTTCTTTTTTGTCGTCGTATGTGTCATCAACTGTTCTTGGCCAGTAATTGTTTCCTTTCTACCTCTTTTTTGCAAATAGGGCTATCCATTTGACCTCGTTGCTATTGCGACCTTTTGGTGAACTGCACAAATCACTTTTTTCTTAAGAGTGTTTTGTGCTGTTGTACTAAAATGTCACACGGGCAACGTCTCTACATTTTAGTGCGACTACACAAAGGGAGATTCGTTTTGCTCTATCCTCCTCATCCAACTCCGAGCCTAATCTTCTCCAACTAGTTAGTCTTAAGAGAGACTGCAAAGGTGAGCGGCTTCTATTTGTGTGTTTGTTGTTTCATCAACAGTCCTCTATTTTCGTAATCACACTTAATATCTTTGGAACAGGGACGCTCAGCTCTATTTTAGTGGAACTGCACAAAATGATCGGAATGTTGCATGCTCCAGACAGCTACTTTTTTTCCCAACATGCCTTTGTTGATTTAGACAGAGCTGGGTGGATGTTGCTGCCAATGAAAGCATGGATCAATTTTAATTTAACACCTTCTCACAACTTTGTCTTCAGTTGTGATGTAAATATTAGCTCTGATCTGCTAATAATTGAGATGAATTAGCAAGGAAGTTAGTTTTTTATTGTTTCCGAAAGAGCATCGATGGCAAGACACACGAAACAAAAGCTGAAAGCTCACACCATTGTACAATTTCATGTCACTAGAAAATTATTTGTATAGTACGTCAATTATGTAAACAAATGCTGGAAGCTTGATAGCATTGCCAGAAGCCTCTTCAGCATCCGGGTCCATGTGCCATGCACAAAATTATACTCCTTCGTTCCTAAATATTTGTCTTTTTACAAATTTCAAATCGGCATATTTTAGAGTGTAGATTCACTCATTTTGCTTCGTGTGTGTACTCCCTTCGTTCCTAAATACTCTATTTGTCTTTCTAGAGATTTCAACAAGTGACTACATACGAAGCAAAATGAGTGAATCTACACTCTAAAATATGTATATATACATCCATATTTAGTAGTCCATTTGAATTTGTAAAAAGACAAATATTTGAGTAGTCACTCGTTGAAATATCTAGAAAGACAAATACTCTGGAGTGTATTTAAGAACCGAGGGGGTAGTGCACAACTGCATTGGGAGACTCAGCCCAGTCGTTGGGCCACATTAATAGTGAGTAATGAGCAGTCAAATCATAAGCCCCACCTTTCGCACTGTAAGTTGCTCGGTAGAAGCAACCATCAATACACTCTTCTTTGAATCCGCTCATACTACTCCATACGTCACTATTCATAGAGCGCGCTTCAGAAAAAAGAAAAAATCTATGGGACCAAGGCGACTAGTGATCAGCCTGAAAAATAGCATTGGTAGTTATAGCACGGCGTCTATTACTAGAGGGAAATAATGCGTACACACATGCATGTAGTGCTTCCACCCCGGGTACACACATGCATGCACTTACTCCACTCCATAGTAGTACATCGAGAGAAAATTGTGGACTTGATTGCGGTTACCACGCCCTAATTAATTAAGCATTAAACCAAACTCGTCTAAAGTCTCTCTGGTGGTGGAAATGCATTGAGAGAAATGCATCATAATGAAGTGCGCCCTGTAAACTGTGACGGAGGGAGGAGTAGTATATGAAGGTGCAAAACCAAGTACGCATATGTCCAGTCGGTCAACGCACCTCGTCTTGGCATATCACTGACATGTGGGACAGGAGTGTGAGCAAACCGATCTCAATTGACGGCAAAATGGCCAACCCGCCATTCCTTGAGAGAGACGAGGAGCGAGAACACACAAACGGGCTCGCACGGAGCCCAAGATATATTCGAGCATGGTTGGTTGATTGATATCATCATTACATGCTAGGCTGCCGTTTTCCACCCTTCTCCAGAATAAACGTGTACTTTATCAGAGATTAAAAAAATAAGAGTACAAACGCTCCACCATGCGGTTCTAGTAGTACTACTCGTACTACTAAACCTTGCGCTTGGCTCTTCGCCTCTTCATGAAGTCGAACAATGATGGTACTCTGCATGTTGTGTACTACAATGTATGCCTCTAACAATCTGACACCGAATGGACTGATGCATGTCCACCGAGGGTAGGTTGCATTAGTCAAAAGGCATAAGCGAGCTTCACCTTGTCCTGCAAGCTTCTCCTCGTTCTGTGAGTTGACGGGACACACCGAAAAGTAGTGCTAGTCCATACTCCCTCCTTTCCGGTTAATATGGCTTAATCTTTTTTGCGGGTAAATGAGAGAGCTTTATTCAAATATAAGCATTCTTAGGACGATCAGCCAAGACACTGGTCACTAGGAAGCAAGGTACCTTGCAAAAAAATAAGTAGTAAGCAAAGTGTTTCATCAAGCCAGCGCTCGGCCACATTCAAAGTGCAGCAAGCACGGTTCGCAAAAAGATGCGCCGCAATGTTTGCTGACCTGTTTACATGCTGAATAACAAAAAAAGAGGAAATATTACCGAGCGATCCTATTTGTAACAAGATATGAGCCAGAATTAAGCAAGAATTTTGGCGAGTGTTCCATGCAATTGTGGCACCCCGGCTCAGAGCAACCGGTTTACCCTGCATTGCCAGCCTAGAGATGGAGTCTTCTGGCAATACAAAACAACATGGTACAGAAATAACTGCTCTATTAATACTAGCGTGGTACAAAGGTCTAATATTACATCGAGATTCGAGGCCAAGCGGCACACACGGTGCTGCTGGAAAGTATGTACATTATTTAATGAACATGGTTGGGGCCTCGATCACACAAAACTACGCGGCAGCGGAAGAACGATGTAGCTGAACTCCATGGCACAGGGACACCGACGTGGACACGGCCTAGACACGAGATGCGCTCTGATGCGGATCAACTTGCCTGAAAACTGGCATGACACGCCAGGTCAGTACATTGAATGTACTTGCAAGCTCACAACAAACATAAACACGATGACAGACAATATCATGATAATTAATCAAGTTAAATTAATGCAAGAAATTTCTACAAATACAAAGCTATGCAGCGCAACTAAACAGCGCACCGAGTCACACGGACTCGCTTACCAGATGGTTACCTCGTAACCAAACGGTGACCACACCGGGGTCACACCTGAAACCAATCACTCATGAACACCTCGAATGTTCAAGGTTCACCACGAAACAATGCATCACAACAATTACTAGTTTGCAAGATTAATTATAAAAGTTGATCCATGGTGTGACTTACTCCTGAGTCTTGCCCATAACCAAGGGCACGGCTATCGATAGATTAAATACACTCTCCAGAGGTAGCGTACTTTACCCACACTATGAAATACCTGGCCTCGTACTCCCATTTGGGTGGACCAAAGTACTCCGACGAAACCCTCCCTTTGCCATGCACTCTCCCCGGCCACTCCGACCATCTCCCTCTTAGGGCTAGGTCTTGAGTGGCCCCGTGTCTATCAAAGACACCAAAGGACACCGTCGTGGCAAAACGGTCCCAAACGGGGACAAGGTACCATAAAAACAAAACGATCACACAAGGTTATGTCTGCCTACCGGGCCAGGGTATGCACGCCCATAACCTTCCCTCGCGGGAGGCACGGTGAGAGCCACGACAAAGGACCGAATCAAGACCTTCCCATTAGGTAAATGTGGTCGCACTAAATTAAAAACCCGATTCAGTGGCACCATGATGTGATTAACATCATATTCAGGTTGAACTTAATCAAGTATTAACTTTCAGAAAAACTATTTATTACTAACATGCCATCATACCGGAAATCATGCAACTACTCGTCACACAGAGCAAGGAACTCTTAAGCATGGATCAAACCAAGCAACATGACTAAGTTGCACTACTAAGATCAGAAACTTCTCTGGTTATAAGTCATTTTTATCTACAAACAACATTTCTATTAGTTCATCATTTAGTTGAGAACTATTACTAGCAAAAATAGCTACCATAACTTTCCATAACAAAATATCTAGTACAAAATCTTACTCTACTTAGCCAAACAATTCTATGAACTCAACCAGAAGCTAAAACAAGCATATCAAGCATCATAAAACAACTAGCAATTAACCATATTAATTTATCAAATTTTAAATGCAAATAAAGACTCATATTTAAGTAGAAAATCATAGATATTGAAATAACACAATCCAAATTATGTTGTGACTTGCCTTACTGCAGAGGAGGGTCACACTCCTCCTGGTTAGCGTCAAGGCAAGATCCTCCTTCTGAAAATATTTTGAAACCACAAAGATAAATGTCAAAATACATTCTGAATATCACCAGAAATTCTAGACAGCAAGGAAAAATCCACCTTTTGGTGTGCTGCTAGAGTTTTCTGTAACAAAGATAATGCAAAAAGAATCAATTCATTTGGACTTGTGGTTTAGAAATTATGGCTCGTCAAAGTTTAGTGAAATTTCTTAATAAATTTGAATTAAACAGAAATTCCTGGGGGGTGATGTCGTAGGCGTAAAACAGAAATACGCCTCCACTCGTACCGCTTCGGGTGCGAGTGGTGAGACCGATAGGTGGGTCTCGTGCGTCAACAGAGAGAGATCAGAGAGGGGCGAGGCTTCGCCAGAGCTCACACTAGCGATGAGGGGGTTTGGGGCTAAACGAGATGGATAGGATTAAAGCTGGGGTCGTGGCGCACCTGCCCGTACCCGTGGCTTGGCGAGAGGTGGCTGGAGATGGTCGCAGTTGAGCTCGTAAGCTTCAGTGGCGGACGGAATTCGCCAGAGACGAAGAAGAAGACGGCGAGAGGCGGCTCCGAGGGCTCCACGGGGTCCAGGCAGCACCAGCAGACCCCCAATGCCCCGCCCAAGCAGTTGCTTGAGCTCGAGAGGCACGGGAGTGCGGCGGCTGGACTGTGGGGATCGTCGTAGTCCTCTGGTCGGGGCAACGGCCAGAGGCCTGCCCGACCGGGCTTCTGCTTGTCTACGTGTTCGTGGAGGTGGTGTGGAGTGGTGCGTGGCTAATGAGTGAGGTGGGGAGCACTATATATAGCCGGAGCAGAGGGGAGGACGTGTCGCCGCTGGAGCACTCTGGACACGCGGCGAACGTTGACGAGAGGCACCAACATGAGGGGACAGGGTGCAGCGTCAACGCTGGCGCTTGCCCACACTCGCGGACGAGCACAAGAGGCAGTTTGAGATGGGGACAAGCACACGCGCGCACTGTGCCATTTTGGCCGCGACTTGACCGGTCTTGCTGCGGCGGCTCCAGCATTGGCGAGTGCTAGGGAGGGGTGATGGGTGATGGGTCGAGGGTTGTGGCGCGGTGCGGCAGTCGGCGGCTAGCGCTGGAACGTGCACGCACGAAACAGAGCGCAAGGCGCCAGCCAGAGCGCGTCGAGATGCATGCCAGGCACCGTGTCCACGGGCGGTCACCATACCTGCATGGTAAAAACGACACCCAGGAGCAGCCAAACCTTGTCTACGCTCTCGAACATGCAGCGTTTAGTCTAGGGGAGTTGATGGCTCATTTTATTATTTTGGGAATTTGTGGGAGGAATAAGGTAGATAGGTCACTTGGGTGAAAGAAAAGGATATGCCCAAGTGACAAGTCCATTAGGATTGATCCAAAAATCCAAATCAAATCAGGGCAAAAACCACGATGAAAACCAAGTCCTGAAAGAGAGAGAAGGCAAGCCCGGTAAAAAGAGAGAAGGCAAAATCCAGGCTGTCACATCAATCAACTTCCATTATCACATGCGAGAACCCTCAAAGTGAACCAAATGTGTTGAAGATTGCTTTACCACATTTTAAAATTATAATAAGAGTGTAGACGCTCCTCCATCCGGTTCCTAGTACTAGTATAGTACATACCTCTATAGACTATAGTAGTAGTACTAGTACTACTAGTAAACTTTGCACTTGGCTGTTCACCTATTCGGGAAGTCGAACAATAATAGTACTAGTATAGTGTATGCTTCTAGCAATCTGACACCGAATTAGCTATTGCCCGTCCATCGCCTGAGCGAGGGAGAGCTTGCATTAGTCAAATGTTTCTTCTTGTCCTGCGAGCCACCGCGCGCAAGCTTCTCCTGTCCTGCAACCTTCTCCTTGTTCGGCAAGTTTACGGGACACAGCAAAGTAATGCTAGTCCATACTGCCTCCTCTCCGGTTAATATGGCTTAATTTCAAACGAGATAAATACACTGTCTGTCACTGTATATTTGTAAAAATACGGTCAGTGGACTTCATAACATGCTCATTGCACTCAATATATATATATATATATATATTCTAGTGTTTATACGGTCACTAGCTCACCCTGACTGAGTATGTGTGTGCATGCATGTGTAGTTTGAGCACTTGAGCGTGACCGTGTGTGTTCCCTCGTGTTCTTGGACATGCATGCATTAGGGCGTCGCACGCGTTTTTGTGTCCATGTGTACGTGTGACTGTTGCATAGACGTAGGGGGAGTACATGTAGGGCCACTAAGGAGCAGTCAAATCACACAGTAAGTTAGTCGGAAGAAGCAACCATCATTTCACTCTTCAATGACACGTACGCAATATAAAATGGTTGATATGGAGAGAAAAAGAAAACCACTATATATACACTAGCAGGGGCCTAAGCTACAAGCCTGCTTGCTTAGGTTGCTCTCTTCACAAGCATAGAATGACGTTGGCCACACCGCTGGTCACATATCCGGCCTGATCCCGCAGCTGGTGGAAGGGAACAATGTTTTGTGTAGATGCGGTCGACATCGGCGAGGGAGAAAACCCACAGTCGGTGCGTCCCAATCGGGGGTCACCGCGGTATGGGCCGATGCCACGTCCCGACCGCCCTTCTAGCTACAGCCCGATGTCCCAGGTAGTCCATCTTCCTTTTGGAGCCGGCTTGCTCCACTGTCGTAGCTCCATCTCCATGTCGATCTTTCTCTACTTCTACCGGCTTCTAATTGTGATGAGTTTATGTCTCATGAAGTAGTGCCAGTACTATTAGTCTAATCACACTTCTTCAATATCTTTTCCATCAGGGATGCTCAGGTCGATTTTAGTGGAACTGCACAAAAGCATCGTATGGTCCAAGGGTGCCAGCCGTCTTTCCTTCGACAGGTTCTACTTGGCCAGGAAATTAAATCTTGTTTAGGGTTTAGGGTTTGTCAGTGTGCAAAAGTAGGGGCTCTGCTTTTGACCCCTTTACTTGTGCACGGGTAGTCAGAGCCACCCGCCGCGGCCACGCATAACAGGGGAGGAAAGGGAAGCCGGAGAGAAGCCGAAGGCTCAAGACAAACAAAGCAACGACAAGGACCAAGGCCACGAAGATCGGATGGACGAAGCAGGTTTCCCCAGCAAGAACCCTCACCGGGGCAGCTCGCCCACACCAGCTGAGTGAGTCACCTTTGAGCCCCCCAACGCTAGACAAATGCATTGGGACAAGGCTCGGGAGGCACCTCCGTGGTGGCATGCAGATCTTTGTGAAGACAAAGAATAGTCAAGATCAAATGAGGATAGGAAAGCAACAATCCTCACGAAGATCCTCACCGAAGAAACCCACAAGACCCCCAGCAAGATTCTTGCCGGGGACGCCAGCGCGCCACGGCAAGACCCTTGCCGGGCCACCCGGCAAGGCCCTCGCCAAGCGCACCAGCAGGGCCGCTGCCAGGCCCATGCCAGCCAAGTCTCCGCCACCGTTCGCATGTAGCTGCCGACCCGGCCAGCTGGGCAGGCACCTGCGTGGCAACAAGCAGCCCTTCATGGAGGCTCCACCACCACGCCACCTTAGCTGCCTGCCTGCCTACATGGCACCGCATGCATCCCTGGCCAGGGCGCGTGTCAAGGCAAGGAGGAGCAGCGACGGATGGGACGGGCCTCGCTCCCATCCCCGATAAAGTGAAGGGACACCTAAGCCTTGCATTAAATGCACTTTGTCCTGTAATACCAGCGATAAGCTCACAACGCTGTAGCACTTTCCACCTCGTATGTGCCACTGTGGCAGCCCCTTTCGCCTATAAAAGGAGGCCCATGTGTGACACACCAAAAATTTGGCCTTCTTTTAGTGGAATAAAATTTTGCCAGGATTTAAAACTTTGAATTTTTGAGCTCCATTTTGATTTTTAAATCATTTCCTTCCCTGTTATTATGAGTTTTTCCCAGAGAGAAAACTTGTCAAATGTGTTATTGGACTTGATTAACCTCTCAAGTAAAACTTTCCCTTATCCAATATAACTAATTAACTAATTTAGTTGCTTGATCATTTTTTTCTTGAAAAATGGTTTTTTTAAGGTTAAATGGCCTTATTTGAACTACAACCATTTGATAAATTCACTTAAAATTCCCACAAAAATTTGGAGATGTCATGTGATGTTTTTAAATCACTTTTATGCAAAAATATATTTCATTCATGAAATATTTTGAGCCCTACACTCAATTTTTCTTCTCTGGTCCAGGGTGCATTTTGCACTACAACCTATTTAAATATTTCTTTAAAACTTCTACCAAATTAGGGGAGGTCAGTAGGAGCCTATTATTTCACTTTGTGCAAAAACCTATTTATGTTATTTGAAAAATTTGAGTGAATCAACCTCATCTTCATGCTGGACCAACTTGATGGTTTGTACAGCAACCATGTTTTTACTTGCTCTTTAACCCTTGATTATTTCTCCTACTTGTAGTCCGCCATGTTGAACCCTTAAGTCCAGGAGCATGCACCTCTTGGATCATTTTTGGTTCATGAAATAATTTCATTTATTCCCTGTCCAGAATTGAAATTCTGCTAGAATTACACTAGCAAGTTTCTGCTTTTGGCCAAATAACCTCACCACTCTCTCTTGCATCTAAGGAGATCTTGATCTGGAGATTTGGGCCACCCCAAGAGTTGCTTAGAAGCCTTTAACATTTTGTCAAACACCTGGTGTGCATGGCCAGTTTTGACATGATTTTGTCTTTGCATTGTGACCTTTCACCTCGGATCATACTAGCATGTCCACTACGATTCCAGTTGCTCCTAACCTGGGTCTGTGAATTGCCAGCCTCGACCGCGACCTCTAGCGTGCTCTGGCATAGTGTCGAACACATCCCGTGCACGCCCGAAGCGCGAGCAGAGCGCGCGTATTGCACGACCCGCGCCCGAGCTGACACGCTGGCCCCCTGGCTTTGGCCCACAACGGCAGCATCACGCCACGCGCTCCCCTTCTCTCAGCTACGCGCCAAGCCGCCCCTCGCCGCGCCCGGCAGGCCAAGCACTAGCCGCCGCCGCCGCCCGACAGCCCTGCGCCGTGCAGCGCCGCCCCAGCCACCCCGGCTCGCCACCTGGCCCCTGGAGCAGTGCCCTCTCGTCCACTAGATCTTGCCGTCATCCCCAGCCACGCCACGTCGCCCTAGCTACAGAAAGGCGGTTCGCCGGAGAGCTTATCCACGGCTGTAGTGGAACCGCCTTGCCACGCTATAAAAAGGGACCCCGAGCCCCTCTGAGCACGCACGCAACCTCAGGCTACCCCCGTGGAACCCCCATAGCCCGCAATCGCCAGGGAAACGCCGCCTTCTTCATCTCCGGCAACTCCTGCCGCCGCCACTGTCTCGTTCACTCCGGCACCACCAGGGCTTCCCCCTCTCCGTTCTCTTCACCAAGAACCCCTCTTTCCTTCCAGGAACTCAACCCCCTACTTGATTTTGATCGGGAGCCATCGCCGCCACAAAACCACTTCGCCACCGAGGCCTCCTCCGCCGCGAAGCTCGCCGCCGGCAACTCCCTCCGTCCCCACCGGCCTGGCAACCACCAAGATGACCGCACTGGAGTGGCGCATCCATCCCCGCCCTTGGGGCCCCGCGAGGAGCCACAAGTCGCCGGCGACGATCGCCGGAGCTCCGCCTCCGCTCGGGACAGAGGAAGGAGAGGGAGAGAGACTAGTCAAACCTGACTAGTGGGCCCCGTGGACCCACTGTCAGCGACCCTGTGTCTGTCCACGTAGTTAAGTGGAGGCGTAAAGCCTCAAGTACGCCTCCTCTGCACCGAAAGCGTATTTCTATCTGAAACGTTTTCTTTTCTGTTTTATTTTTTTTAAAACAGATTTGACCAAATCTTTGACTGGCTATAACTTTTTAAATATAACTCCAAATGAGTTGATTCTTTTTCCTACCTTCCTCAAACAGATTTCATGTGATATGATCATATGCATGGGTGCATGTTGTTGATTCCATGCTGTTGGTAATGGACACACTTGTAATGATAATCACCCTCATATGCCTTGCATGCATACCAGCAGGAACCCAGGAAAACCTCTGCCTTGGGTAGGCATGAGTTTGTCGCCGGTCTCCGTCAGGACGGTTATGTCTGGTATGGCATGGTAAAGTGATATGAGAGGTGACTCTGTTGGATGAAATATATTTGTCATGCTAATCATGCAGGGAATACTTGAACCTCCTGAGTCGACCGTAGATCAAGTCTTGTTCCAGTAACCCCCATACTTGTTTCGTACTACCACTCGTCTCTACAGCAAGTAGAGTACGGTTCAGTAAGTTGTCAACCTCTTTCCAGCACACACCGTACAGAGAGGCCATGGTGGAAGATACCGGTTGTAGCTGGTAGGCAGGCCACCTGGTCTGGGGGCATGGGTGTTTCCGGTTGGGACCGAGAGGGGAGGCCACCCCTTAGAGCGCGCGATATAAATTTGATCCCATGCTACGCGAGGTTGTAGCCTCCCCACTTAGAGTTTGCTTAACAGGTGTCGTGGGTGATTCCAGACACGTGTGAGATAAGCTGGTGTGTGCAAGTTAGGTGTGTTTTCAACAAAAAGACCGTAGACGGAATTAGTCCTGCTGGACTAGAGAAATCCGTTACTCGTGGGTAAAGAGTACACCCTCTGCAGAGAATAAACCTATTCGAATAGCCGTGTCCATTGTTAAGGATTACAGTCTGGGATGGGTCAGGTGTCGGTCTTAGTGTCGGTCTTCGGAGGTGAAACCGTTAACCAGAAAATGGAATTACTACTCGTGACTTGTGATATCTATGATTATTATTATTGTTGACTAACCCGTGATATTATTGTTATTACCGAATATCCCTGGGATGGTTTTACCTCCGGGATATTCATTTTGATTGTTTCTTTTAAAGCCCTTTATGTGGTGTCGCTCAGACGCCCGACTGTGGCATTTCTTTTAAAGCCCTTTATGTGGTGTCGCTCAGACGCCCGACTGTGGCATTTCTTTTAAAGCCCTTTATGTGGTGTCGCTCAGACGCCCGACTTTGGCATTTCTTCTAAAGCCCTTTATGTGGTGTCGCTCAGACACCCGACTGTGGCATTTCTTTTAAAGCCCTTTATGCGGTGTCGCTAAGACGCCCGACTGTGGCATTGCTTGTTATTTGTTTCATAAATTTTTTTTATACTAACATGTTATTGTATTTTTATATATAACTTGCTTGCACGCATCAGAGTTTCATTTATCTATTGTGACTGACGTCATGAGCATAAAATATTTTTAGCACATCATTGTTATATTATACCTGTGTTCATAATGTTTGCGAGTACATTCAAAGTACTCACTGGCTTGTCCCTGGCTATTGTCTTGGCCAGATTATCTTGCACGGAGAGGAGCGACGCGATGCCAGCCCCGGAACCCACTCGATGGAGATAGCAGCCTTGCGAAGATAGGAATTAACCTGGTCAGCTGTTCCCGTGGGAAATGGAGTCCCATAGACCCTGACGTCTCACAGACCGCTTCCGCCATCAACCACTAGAAACCCTTTATTGTACTCACAGGCCAGGATGGTCTTGTACTACATATTTTGTATTTTACTTGGAATTTCTGTATCAAGTTGGAGCCTCATCAGCTAACAGTAATCCTGGGGCTGATGAGCACGATGGTCTTTTCTGGAAATTTATTACCCGGAAAACCCGGCCGTGACACCATGGCACACTGGAGAAAGATTCGGCTCTTTCGAACCTAGCAGCACCCAGAGCTAGTTAGAGAGCTCCAGAACACTAAATACATCCACCAAAGCTGGATCGTAGGGTTTTACGCATCTTTGTGGACCGAACCTGGGTAAATCCCCTTTGTGCTGTCTACTAGTCCTGCTCTTCTCACGATCCAGCGCCCCGCAACCGTAGTAGGGATTCCAGTGATCCCATAGGTGTCGTTTCCCTCCGACATCTTTGGCGCGCCAGGTAGGGGGCGCGCAATTGTGAGTATCTGGTCTAGCAGTTTACCTAGCTGTTCTTCATCGCCATGGCTCCTAAGAAGAAGATGACCACGGCGATCGGTTCGTCCGGGACCGGGTTGCCAGTACCGGCGCGGACCAGTAGCGGGCCAGTCGTGGAGAGAACCCGTGGCGTGGCCCGCGAACATCCACATCGCCCTGGCGGTCCGGGCCTGGCGAGTGGCGTCGTTCGCGCGCCAGGCGACTAGCTTCTAGTCGTGGGCTCCAGAGACGGGGTCGGCCCCCCCGCAGGCGGCACGACGCCCTCCAGGGGCGCCGCCATCCCGCCAGATGGCGGCACGGCGACCTCCAAGATGCCAACACTGGCGCCCACGGCACGCTCTTCTCAGGTTGTGCGCGATGAGCAGCGTCACCCTACGAGTCCCGTGCGCCCATCACATGATGAGGAGGGCCAGCATGCGCGCCGAGGTGCTGACGAAGGTGGCGAATGGCTGTGGGGCCGAGACGCAACTCCTTCTAACATGGTTAGAAGTTGAGGCGCATCGCGGTCCACCCAGCTTTCGCCGCCACCCACACCAGCAGAAGCCCTAGCACTCGCGCAGCTGCTCCTCGACTTTCCTCCCACCACGGAGAAGCTCGACGAATGAAGGGCCACCGTCTGAAGCCTCGTCGGCATCGCCAACAACGATGAGTTGCGGCCGACGGGAACCATATGTCGTCGCTCCGTCGGGCCACCGTAGGCCAGCAGAGGCCGTGCAGGAGGCGATGCGGCCATGATGCACTACCCACCTCCATGACGCGCTCACGGAGGAAGGGGAGATGGACCTCGTTGAGCCGCCCGAACCTCGAGAGCCTCCCTAGGCTCGGAGCCCCGTGGGCTCGTGAGGATTGGCTTCTTCAGCTTGCACCCTCAGCTACTGCAATGGTATCAGGTGACTTCTTTGAAGTTTCGTTTCAGCTGGGAGCGCCCTCAGGGCTGCATCATTCCCAGGTCGCCTGGGTCCGCCCCCGTGACATGTATCCGTTTTTCTTTTATCTTCAGCTTACCTTGTTGGGGGCGCCCCTCAGGCTGCATCATCCCCAAGCCGCTCGGGCCAAACCCAGTGGAGTTTGCTTTCCTCTGCATCTATCTAAGTTGATTTGCTTCTTCATGCTTAACCTGCTTGAGATAATCGCCTGCTCGATTGACACCTACCTTTGGAGCTGCTCGCTCTGGCATGGCACTTGCGCATGGGTCCGTCCCTACAACGTCGACAAATCTGAGTGGTCGAGCTCTGGCCACGGCAGCCCCGCAAATGCGCTACATCACCAGGCCCTCAGTGCCTCAATCACTCCCTCGGAGCAACCAATGGCTGGCTGGCAACCGTAATGGCAGCCCTTGTTTTCCTCGTGTTGGTGTGCAGGATCCGCCTAAGTTATAATGTGGGGGCGTCGTGAGCTCCCTTCCTCTCTCTCCCGTATGATCCGCTCGCGTGTTAAAAGGGGGGCGCCTAAGCATCGCGACTCAGGGGCTCTTACTGGCTCTCCAGCCCTCAGCCCCTGGCCTTGACCCACGGCATCGTGACCTGTCATACCAGCGGCGGCTGAGCTCGCTCGAGGGCCGGCACCTGAGGACGTAGAGCATGAAGGAAAGTGCAGGGGAGAGGGGAGAATCTCACGAGGACCCAACCCAGCGACACCCCAGATGCCGGCACGCGGGCCAGGCACCTCGCCGAAGAACGACTCCAAGCTCATGAGATAAGTCACGCTTCAGAAAAAGCTAAATCAACGCGATACTAAGCCCACGACTAGTGCAGCTCTGTCACGGTGACGCTGCCTTCCTTTCTCTCCCAGCGGAGGCTACTTTAGCTCTAAAGGGGACCTCCTGAGCATCACGACTCAGGGGCTCTTACTGGACCTTGGGCCGCTCACCTCCTGGCCTTGACCACGGCATCGTGACCTGGCATACCAGCGACGGCTGAAGCCTGCCTGGGGACCGGGACCTGTCATCGTAGAGCACCAAGCCCTCGTGAGGAAAGAAAGGGGGAGCCTAGCCGGAACAGGACACGCACCTCGCATCAATTCATAATAAGGGTATCATATTCACAAAATACATGGCAGGCGCCTTACATACCCCTGCGGGGTGCTACTCTGATTTCTCGCAGGGAACAAAAGGTGCTAATCCTAAGGAACGCTAATTACACATGCCTCCGCAGGAGATGCCATCATCAACAGTGGGCCGTCAGGCGCCGGCGCCAACCCCATCCAGATCAGTGGCATTGGCGGCCTGATGTAGGAGCCCTGCTCCGAGCACGACGCGAGCTCGGGGGCTCATAGCTGTCGTCACTCGTCTCCAGGGTCACGTAAAGCTTGGCGGAGTCGCTGGATTCTCCGGCTCCTCTGCTGCAGCCTGAGGAGCTACTGGGGAAGCAATTGGCGGGCCTGGCCCTCGCCACATCGCTGACCCGGCCGTTTCCTTGTGGCAGCACTCCAGCCGGCGCCCTTCCGCGTCGAAGAGCTTGAAGAACATCAAGGAGGCGCCATCGTATTCAAGATGAATTACGAGGGCACCCCCTGTCCGGTAGACCCGGGCGATCTCGCCCCAGCCTCGGGTCTTGTAGACCTTGCCCGGAGCAACCACCGCAACCTCCGCTCCGGTTGCAAGGGTGCTGCAGTCAGCGTGCTGCAGCCAGAGCTCCAGAGACCCACTCGGCCGCATCTCAAAGGCGAAGGAGGGAGGAAGGCGAATCCGAGAACGTGGAGGCATGTCAGTGTGGAGAACAAGCTCGCGAGAAGAGCTCTCGGCATGGACTCCGGGGGTGACGACGCGTACCGCCATGACTCGCCGGCGTCGCCTGCGGCGCCGGTGATGTCGCTCGGCGCCTTCTTCTCCAGGGCCCTCGATTCGGGCATACAAGGGCAGCGGAAACCCAGGCGGGGGCTGCTCGTACCAGGGCCGCGACGTCCCCTGCTAGGCGACCGTGTTGTAGCGGCCGGGGACAGGCCGCTTCTTCGGCTGAAGCGGGTCAGGACCCTCTCGGAAGGAGGAGCAAGGGCGAGGAAGAAGAAGAAGGAGCAAAGCGGAAGGGGATGGACTACGGGGGCTCTCGCTCGTCCGTACTTATATTCTGGAGGAGGCCAACAGTCGGCCACCACGATCTCAGGTAATGATGACCCATTTCTGCATGCAGGGACTTGTCAAGTCGAGCAGTTGCTGAGGCAGTGTGGGGAAGCAGAGAATCCCACATCCAATCAACTGCCACGCGGCGCCCAAGGCCACAGGCTGATGGGGCCCGCGGCACTCCGCACTTGCCCCTTCATTTCTCCGCTAAGCCAAGTCTGAGCGCGCCTTGGGCCCGGGGGCTACTGTCAGCGTTTTGGGAATGTGGGTCCCCAGACCTGCCTGCCTGTGCCTTGCGGCGTGGCTCAAGTGGTGGCCCAGCACGTCCCATCTTTGTTAGCACAAGACTCAAGACCCTCTCGAGGGGCCAGGCCTCGCGGGGCAAACAACATAAGGCTTCCTTAGGAACAGCCTCACCAGGAAGGCTCGCGAGGAGGCGGAGACATCAAGGCAGGGTACCTCACGAGGTGCTCGTGATGCAAGCCATGACGATCGAGACCAGGCGGGCGCCGGCCTACGCAGTGTCCTTGTTTCCTGTTTGGTGCAAAGGGGGAAAGCACATGCGTGGAGTACCGAGGCATCAGGCAAAGGTTGCCATTTCAGTGCAACGAGACCAGGACCAGCAGAGCGGCAGGATGGAGGTCACCGTGGAGCCCAAGACGGCGTCATCGCCAGCACTTTTGGCAGCCGAAAACCAACTTTAGTCAGGATAACTTGTACTAGATGTTCCCCTTCGAAATGGTCGTTGTTGGCGCCCTTCCTGCTCAATATTTGGGAAGAGGACCAGGGCCTCTATAAATAGGACTAGCCACCAAAGAGAAAGGGGGATTCTGGAGTGCTCATTAGAGAGAGAGGCGACCAAACTCACCCAGGTAGTTCATTGCACCAGCTCAAGAACACCTCTCGTGAGGCTGTTCTTCCCTTGTACTGTTCATCATCAGCCCCTGAGGCAATCCACCACACCACACACTGGAGTAGGGTATTACATCACAATGGTGGCCCGAACCAGTATAAATCTTGTGTCCCTCGTGTTATTCATCGCTTTTAGCTTAAATATCACGAGATTATTGGACGTAGATCGGTAGGGGAGAGACCTTCGTGCGCACCCCTGAGTTCGAACCTTAAGGATCTGCCGGAACCCAACATCCGACACCTTGTTCTTCGGCATGTTCAGTCGGCCAAGAATTCCAGCAAGTTCATGCCAAAGTGGGAAGGCCCTTATCGGGTAACACGAGTCACTAGGCCCGACGCAGTCCGGCTGGAGACCGAAGATGCCGTTCCAGTGAGAAACTCCTGGAACATCGAGGATCTCCGCAAGTTTTACCCATAAGGCGCGGCTGCCGGGCCTCCCGGCAAGCCACCCTTTTGTACAAGCCTTGCTGGCAAGGCATGTAACCCTTTGTACAAAGCCAGGCGCAGACCCTGAGCATAAATAAATGAAGCGCTGGTGCCCTAAGTTATAACATGCATGCTAGGTCGAGTCTCTTCCTCGGTTAGGGTTGATAGTGCTTTGCAGCGGCTAACCCCTAGCTTAGAGGCCGAGTGCGCGTCTCTATGTTCTTCTCTGTCTTCTTTGGTTCGTAGGACACATGAGTATTCTTGTCGAACTACTTTGGAAGAAAGGGGACGGACCGGCATCCGGGCCCCGGCAAGCCAAAGTTGCCGGGGGCTACAAGAGCAAGGATCCATCCGCGGCAAGCCAAGGTTGCCGGGGGCTGAAGATCCAGATAAGTCTTCTATCCTCTATCATGCGTTTTGTTATGGACTAAGGTATGTGAAACCTCGTTTAATCGTTAGGCTACCGTACTCCCCTCATTCCGTACCATAGGACTCATCTCCTGGGGCCGAGTTTGGTTGTAGTCGCGGCAGCAAGGAAATCAAACGAGGAGCCAAAGCCCACCTCATCCCTGGCTCCGCTAAGGGTGTGAGAAAGGTTGAGCGAAGTGGGGGGACGGCAAGGCATGTTGCCAGGTGGAAAAAACGTTTATCTTAAAGGTAACAAGGATTCACTCCTTGTCGTCGGTTCCACCCGCGAATGGAAAACCCGGCAAACAACCCTTTTTCATTAAAAAAACATCCCGTAAAGGTACAGTTCATACAAAATGAAAAACATGAGCAAGGGGATTACAAGTTATAAAGTTAACAAAGGCCCGATGGCTTACAAGGCTAAAAAGAGATAAGGTGCCCGTAATCCCTTTCTTGTCCCTCTCCAAAGGAAATGGAACAAGAAAGCAGAAAGGCAAAAGGGGCACCTAGGCGAGCTACGAGTACCAGAAGACACCAAGAGAACATCTCGATGACCGTCCGAGGGCTGGATGGGGATGGCAGCGCCGGAGGAAGAGCTTGAAGACGAGGCGGCAGGACGTCAATACGCGACGAAGGCGTCGGTGCCCGCGTACTCTGACTCGACGGCCTTGCCGCCCGCCCTCTTCCTCTTTCGCAGCCTCCCAACACCAGACGCCCAAGGAGACGACCCCTCGAAGTTCAAGGAGCCGGCAACACGGATGATGCGGTCGCCGGTGCCGCTCAAAGTGGCACTCGACGCCTAGTCGGACCCATCATCCTGCTGCCCACTAGCCTCGTCGTTGCTGCCGTTGTCTTCCTCTCCACTCTCGCTCGAGGAAGAATCTTCATCATCAGAAGTGCTCTCCATGCAGCACCGTACGCGAGTCCCGAAGTGCCCGAAGATCTTGACGGAGAGGAGGCCACTCTCCATTAGTTTGAAATGGTGAGCGAGCTCCTCTGTCAAGCTATGGAGGCGAGCGAAGGTCTTCCACCCTCGGTGGAGATACATGACGTGAGGGGCGGGGAACTCGATGTCGGCCCATGTGCCACTGTTCCCACCACCCCTCATATGCAGCCGCAACACCTGCGGTGGATCCAGCTCCATCTCCCGCGCAAATGGAGTCGGGAGGCGAAGGCGACGGAGCGTTGGCTGGCGCAGCCTGACGAAGAATTCGCAAGGGTTGTCCCCGACATGGCCCTCCATCGGACGAGGGGCTGCTGGCGGAGGCGAGGCTGATCTGCCGCCCCGTCCTCCTCTCCCTCGAGCACTACGACGGCCTCGACCTCGCCACTCCCCCTTCCTCTAGCGGCCGGCTCCTCCGCTATGAGCTCTTGGGGAGGAGCGATGCACTGTCTGGCCGAAACCCTCGCCGCCACCGATGAAGTGTCGCCACGCCCCCTCGCCATGACAGAAGAAAAGGAAGAAGCAGGAATGGGGAAGGGCTGATGACGAAGGATTGAGGGGCGCTGTTCCTATCGCCCCCTCTTTATAAAGGGGTGGGGACGAGGCTCGCCGCCCCCTCTCGGCCAATCCAGCCCATTGAAGTGACAGCAAGCGGGGCCGTCGACCGCCCTCCCCACTCCATTGAAGGCGCGTGGGAATCAACCCGCACGCACGACTTCCCACATCCCGCGCGCCTGTCATTCGCTCTGCATTATGCGTGCAGCGAACGTGGCGCAAGGGGCAGGCGCAGTGGGACGCGTGGAGCGATGGTTCCCAAGCGAGGGCAGTAAATGGGAGGCGGCCCTGTGGTCTCAAAGAGACACGCAAGCCGCCTCTTTAGTATCCACCACAAGGTGACGCCAACATGCTTCCGTCATGCGCGCGCGTGCGATCCCCGCGTCGTGCGTTCAACGCGGGTCGTGGGGAAGCGCAGCAGATGGAATAGTTACCGCCATAAAAATCCGCCCCAACTACCTGCGCACCGTTCTGGGCCTGGCCCAACAATGTGCTGCGCTTATGTATGGCCCAGGCTCGGGGGCTCCTGTCGGGGTGAAAAAGTAGGGGCTCTGCTTTTGACCCCTTTACTTGTGCACGGGCAGTCAGAGCCACCCGCCGCGACCACGCATAACAGGGCAGGAAAGGGAAGCCGGAGAGAAACCGAAGGCTCAAGACAAACAAAGCAACGACAAGGACCAAGGCCACAAAGATCGGATGGATGAAGTAGGTTTCCCCAGCAAGAACCCTTGCCGTGGCGGCCTCAGCGGCCCCGGCAAGACCCTTGCCGGGGTAGCTCGCCCAGACCAGCTGAGCGAGTCACCTTTGAGCCCCTCAACGCTAGACAAATGCATTGGGACAAGGCTCGGGAGTTACCTTTGTGGTGGCATGCAGATCTTTGTGAAGACAAAGAATAGTCAAGATCAAATGAGGATAGGAAAGCAACAATCCTCACCAAGATCCTCACCGAAGAAACCCACAAGACCCCCGGCAAGATTCTTGCCGGGGACGCAAGCGCGCCACGGCAAGACCTTTGCCGGGCCACCCGGCAAGACCCTTGCTGGGCCACCCGGCAAGGCCCTGGCCAAGCGCGCCAGCAGGGCCACTGCTAGGCCCACGCCAGCCAAGTCTCTACTGCCATTCGCATGCAGCCGCCGACCCAACCAGCTGGGCAGGCACTTGCAAGGGCGTGTGTCAAAGCAAGGAGGAGCAGCGACGGACGGGACGGGCCTCGCTCCCGTCCCCGATAAAGTGAAGGGACACCTAAGCCTCGCATTAAATGCACTTTGTCCTATAATTCCAGCGATAAGCTCACAGCACTGTAGCACTTTCCACCTCCTGTGTGCCACTGTGGCAGCCCCTTTCGCCTATAAAAGGAGGCCCATGGCGCACTGGAGAAGGATTCATCTCTTTTGAACCTAGCAGCACCCAGAGCTAGTTCGAGAGCTCCAGAACACTAAATACATCCACCAAAGCAGGATCGTAGGGTTTTACGCATCTTTGCAGCCCGAACCTGGGTAATTCCCATTTGTGCTGTCTCCTAGTCCCGCTCTTCTCATGATCCAGCGCCCGCAACCGTAGTAGGGATTCCAATGATCACATAGGTGTCGTTTCCCACTGAGAGGGTTTAAGTCGTAGTGACCCCATCAGTAGTTCTTCATTCATACACGCTCTCACAACTTTTGTCTTTAGTTGTGAAGTAAATATTGGCTATGAGCTGTGAATCATTGAGATGCATCAGCATGCGTGTTAGTTTTCTTTTGTATTTGATGGAATGTTGTAACGGGGCAACCTTGGAATAGGAATGAAAATGGAGTGGAAAGTTTCCGTTTTTCCAGTGAAAAAATGGAAATGGAGGGAAACCAATGTTTCGTTTTGTTGGATCGTGCCATCGTGCAAAACCAACATTTAAATCACGTCTGTCATGTTCGTGTCTCACCCTCCTCCACGGCTCGACCCCACACGGTCGCTCGGCATGACACTCACCGCAAACCGAGTATACCATAAGTTTCCCGCCTGCTTGTCGATGGATCGCGCCACGGAGTACTAGCACTACTGGAAGAGATTGACGAATTAGGGGAGGACAGCTAGCTGTAGCACGGAGTCCTAATAACTTTTTACATGCATGTTGTGGCCGGCTATTGTGACCTTTGAACGCGGAGCAGTCGCGTGCACCAGGAAGCGGCACAGGCGACGCTCTCCCGGCCGGCGCGGCGCTTCAATGCCGGCGCGAGTGAGAGCTCGCGTCCCCTCTAGTCGGGCATGAATGCGGCACTGACCGTTTCGTGCGGGAAGCACACGCAGGTGATGGAGAGGGTTCGGGTTGTTCAGGACCGGCCGTGGCAGCGGTCCGGACGCCCGCAGACAAGAGATGTTGTATGTTAATATTGCTGCATATATAATTAACAACGTAAATAATGTGCCAGTTGGACAAATATGATTGGAGATGGATATGGAAATGGAATTTTACATAAACACGAATATGCATGTCTATGTTTATGTGTGTGTGCGCGACGACTCTCGCGACCTGGAAATGGGGCGTGTTTTTGATCGAGTTTCTTTATTGGTACGTTAAAAATTGTCCGCCAATTTTCGTTTCTTTTTGCCAGGAACACGCGTATTCTTTTTAAAACCACTACTATGGAGAGATTTTTTTACTCCATTATAGCCTCTTGTTTGATAGAGTTTCTCGCGTCTCGCTCTCTCACCCTCTCCATATCAAAACAAGATGATAGTGTCCACTCTATCTCTCTCCGCACCGGTGGTCACAGATCTGGCCGAATCCCGTCCGTTGCAGGAGGTGAGAAGGTGCAGTGTTGATGTTGTCGCCGTCGGTGATGGAGGAATCTGATGCGCACCATCCTCTCGGTGTTGGCGCCAGCGCATACGAAGGTCCTCCGTGCCCTTGTTCGCTGCTGTTGTGTGGGCAGATCCCGCTCGCCCGCCTAAACGACATCTCGCCCACCTGAGGTATAAGTTCTTGTACTGGTCCAGCACCAAAGGTCGCTGCATGTAGTTTTTCTTCTATGCGACTACTCCCCAGCTCCCCATGTATAGTAGCTAGGGTTCGTCAGCTGGTCCAACATCACCTCCTATTATAGAGGAAATGCCACTCGAAAAGTTGTCCTGATTTATGCCTCGGTGGAGGTATAATGTTGTTTCAACAAAAAGTACATGGTGGTTGTGCGGTCATTGTCCATATGCTCCTATTGCTGCTGCTAATCTAATACTATCACTGGTTAAATGAAGAAATGCTTTTTTTCTCGGGTATCCTGGTTTAGTTCCCATCAAGATAATTATGATGCTTATGTTTGTCGGTGTACTTTTCATTAATTCTTATTGACAATTGAGATGTCGTTGCTAATCTTGTAAAAAAATTAACAACACTATATCCCTTTTTTATATTTTTGGAAACAGCGATGCGTATCTCCATACCCGGGCATGTCTTCCTCAATTTAATGGAACTGCACAAAATTGGATGGCCATTGTTGTTCCGCCTCACTATCCTCTACCACGTGGTTCTTCCTTCCTCGAGCTTGATTACTGAGAAGAAACAGACCACACTGAGGATTTGTCGAACTTCATCGGTGCCTCACCCAAACTTGATGCCAAATGGATGATGCATCACCACGATGACCTATCGATGCTCATGGTTGCGCCTCATGGTTGCGTCGGCTGGTGAAGCTGATCAATTTTCAATGAAAAACAAGCTGTCTTCCATGAGTGCTCTTTGCTTGTTATGCACAAAGATGATATCCTTCGTCAGTTCACCTTGGTTGCGTTGGAGATGTAGTCGTCTTTCACGTTGGTGCAATTTTATCACACAATTGGCTATGAACCAAATGTTTCCTCAAAGAAGGATCAACGTTGGTACTAAGAGCATAAGTTTTGTATTGATTTCTGAGCCTTCTCACAACTTTGTCTCTAGCTCCCCTGTAATTTTATTTGCCTAGCTATTAAGTTTGATCTAAAAAATGGTGTGGACTAAAAAACCCGGATGGACGTAGTAGCCCTTCATTTTTATTTACTCCGCATATTAGATTTGATTGAAGCCAAACTTTGTAATACTCTCAAACCTTCCCGATAATTGAAATTAAAATTCTTTATTTGTACACACTCTCACACATTTCCGATAATTTGGCGCATGTGTGGTTGTTCACTTAAGGGAGGGTAGTGTACCGCACGTGAAGGACAGGAAGTGCGACCAGGACGCATGGATCGTTAGTTCGTCGGAAGTAGTAGTAGTTTTCTTCACTGTACATTAAATAAAGAGTTTTGTTTCGTACTTACACAATTCAAAACGATTGTTATGGAGAGAGTAAGAAAACCACTCCACTATATATTATTCGTATACACGAGTACTATATGGACGCAGCTTCATTGACTTAGTGCACCTGCCTTTGGTTTTATGACAGGTGGGCCCAAAATGTGGTTGGCTCACCTGTCATACAGCCAAAAGCTGGTGCAGTTAAGGCACGGGAGCTCAGTACCATGATCAACTTTGCATAAAACAGTGCAAGTGCCTGCCAGTAGCACCATGATCAACTTTGCATACTAGTAGCTGCTATACACATCCAGATTTCCCCGTGAGTAATTATTCTAGGCATCGAAGCCGAACCATCTTCAACAGTTATTCTAAATACCGATTTTGATGTGTGACCTGTTAATGAAGTATTGGTTGGTTGTGATTCCAATCATAGATCTCTTGACGTTATTACTTGTTACTGCAAGCATGTTGTCTTGACATACTGCATTTCGATGATAAACTGCTATCTATGCTTGTTATTGGCTGAAGTTTATGTCTGTCCAGTGTGTAAAGGAGCTCTAATTACTCTTTCTAGCGCCAAAATTATGCCATGTGTACCAGGGGGAGCTTGATGTATGATGTACGGTAACGGGAATGGGAGCTGGTGAGGAAAGGAACCTGCTAGGGCAACCAGATTGAGTCCCTTCTCTACATGTTGGTTTTGCTCCCTTGCACAACAGTAAATGCCTCTGCAAACATGATACTATATATATGCATGTCATAGTCAGCAGTTAGCGTGTGGCAATGAAGTGAACCATCAGATTACATTTTTATTTGTCTTGTTGATAATGACACATGTCTTGCAATCAGATTTCATTTCTGTTTGTTATGGTAATATAATAAATATTTGTGTTGTCAAAATTTTCATAGTGCTATAGAACATCTAGTAACAAGAATATGAAATTGTAAATAGCAAAAAAATCTTGTCTGGCGCGGTCTAAGTCTAAGGGAATAAAAAGAAATTGCTTATACAATTTCATCTACATAGAATTTATATATCAGAATGCCTTTCATTTCTTTAGTTTGATTGTTTCCCTTGTATTCAATATGCTTCTAATGGCTGATCCTACCATTTTTGTTGTGGCATCTTTTTTTTCTCAGGTGTTGTGTGTTCTAGAAGATGGAAGAGGAAGAAACTATTTTTCGTTGAACTAAATTTTTTGTATTCTATTTTGTTGTATGTATGATTTGATAGTTTTGTATCGGAACATGTGATACTATTTTGTAGGGCTTTATGGCCTGTGATGTAAACATATTTAGTGATGAATTATGAAATTATTTGCAAAATTTATTGAAAAGGAGAATCATTTGTATGAATGTGGGCCGCATATATGTGAATGGGTTGAAAAGTGTACTGGACCAACTCCAAGATTGAATTATTATTTGACTGTATAAAAATGCTGGATGTAAACCAGAAAATGGGCTGACAAAGTAGTACCTATATTCTTGAAACGCCAAACATGCATAGAAGTTGATGGGCTGAACAGTAGGCCTTGGCCCATGTAGCAGACAAAAATTAACAGAAATAAATATACTAAATGGGCTGAATTGTTGGTCTCGGCCCATGTAAAACACCTAATTGGACCGGGCTGAATCTTGTCAGTGACCTTTTGAATGGGTTATAATTTTGCCACGTCAGATTGCCATGTCGGATCCGACGTGGCCTGGGCAGACAAGCAGTGACCAAAACAAAAGGTCATGGGTTCAACGACCTTCTGTTTTGGTCGTAAACGTGTACGACCTTCTCACAAAGAAGGTCGTTAATTTCAGTTTACGACTGCCAGCTTTTGACCTTCTGTTTTTGGTTACAAAAAGGTCACAAATGAAAAACAATGACCATTCAGTGCCCAATAGTCAAGGTCATAAGTTGACATATTTCTTGTAGTGGGTGCATCCCCCGTCTCACGGGCTGAGTCGCTGGGAGAGGGCACAGGGGGCCCAGTGCTGGGGCACCCTCACAACGTCACGTCAACTGGAGTCGGCCCCACGCCCTGTGCAGGATTAGGGCATCGGGGGCTATGCATGGGCATCAAGATGGAATCCTTGGGGACGCCTACTTCTCGAGATTTCGCCTTCATGGGAGCCCTACAAGACCCCAGCCGTGAGAAAACATGGCGCGCAAGTGGATCAAGAGCAAAGGTACTTACTCATTGGCAGTCACGTATCTCCTCGGCTTCAGCGGCCGACAAGTGCCATCGTTGCGGCACGGGGACCTCTTCCTCTTCAGGAGTGACTCAAGGCATAGGCGGGGCCGACCGGACCCCGACGGGCGATCCTTGGGAGGGGGAGTGCTCGGCAGGCAGCCGATGTTGGTGTCAAAACCGGCGGATCTCGGGTAGGGGGTCCCGAACTGTGCGTCTAAGGCTAATGATAACAGGAGACGGGGGACACAATGTTTACCCAGGTTCGGGTCCTCTCTATGGATGTAATACCCTACTTCCTACTTGATTGATCTTGATGATATGAGTATTACAAGAGTTGATCTACCACGAGATCGTAGAGGCTAAACCCTAGAAGCTAGCCCATGATTATGATTGTTCTTGTCCTACGGACTAAATACTCCGGTTTATATAGACACCGGAGGGGGCTAGGGTTACACAGAGTCGGTTACAGAGAAGGAAATCTACATATCCGAATTGCCAAGCTTGCCTTCCACGTGAAGGAGAGTCCCACTCAGACACGGGACGAAGTCTTCAATCTTGTATCATCATAGTCCAATAGTCCGGCACAAGTACATAGTCCGGTTGTCCGAGGACCCCCTAATCCAAGACTCCCTCGATCAGTAGCCCCTCAACCAAGCTTCAATGATATTAAGTCCGGCGCGCAGATTGTCTTCGGCATTGCAAGGCGGGTTCCTTCTCTGAATACTCCATAGAAGATCTTGAACAAAAGGACCGTTTCCGGCTCTACAAAAAAAATTCCACATACCACCGTAGATAGCACAATATTCCACAAATCTAATCTGCTGACAACTTTTCACAGTGCGACATCACGCCATGGCCCGGTCATTATTCGAACCGTTTTTCTCAACCTACTACTTCACATCTTGCGAGGCGGTTTCATTGGCACGTCTTGTCGAAGCAGAGATCGTGTCCCCTTATCACGGTGTCAACATTCTGGGAACGGGGGTCCCCAGACTTGCCTGCCTGCAGCGTGGCTCAACAGTGACCCAGTACGGCCCGTCTTCATCAACCCAAGCTCAAGACCCTCGCGAGGGGCCAAGCCTCGTGGGGCAGAAGACGCAAGGCTTCCTGAGGGGCAGCCTCACCAGGCAGGCTCGCGAGGAGGCGGAGAGATCAAGGCAAGGAGTACATCACGAGGTGCTCGTGATGCAAGCCATGATGATCGAGACAAGGCGGGCGCCAGCCCGCGCAGTGTCCTCGTTTCCTCTTTGGTGCAAAGGGGGCAAGCGCAGGCGCGGAGTACGAAGGCATCAAGCAAAGGTTTCAATATCAGTGCAATGAGACCAAGACCAGCAGAGCGGCAGGACGGAGGTCACCGTGGAGCCCAAGACGGCGTCATCGCCAGTGCCTTTGGCAGACGAAGACCAACTTTAGCCAGGATAGCTTGTACTAGCTGTCCCCCTTCAAAATGGCCGTAGTTGGATCCCTTCCCGCTCGATATTTGGGAAGAGGGCCAGGGCCTCTATAAATAGATATAGCCACCACAGTAGGAGGGGAGAGTTCTCACCTAGAGCCAACAGAAACCGAATCCACCCAAGTAGAACACCGCGCCAGCTCAAGAACACCTCTCGCGAGGCTGTTCTTCCTCTATATTGTTCATCATCAGCCCAGAGGCAATCCACCACACCACACACTAGAGTAGGGTATTACACCACAACGATGGACCGAACTAGTATAAACCTTGTGTCCCTCGTGTTATTCATCATGTAGCTTAGATTCATGACGAAGCATTGGGACGTGGATCGGTAGGGTGTAGATCTTCATGTGCACCCTAGAGTTTGAACCTTAAGGGTTTTGCCGGAACCCGATATCCGACGTTTGCCACACCAGGTAGGGGTGCCCTGAAATACTCTTGACGCCGATCTGTGTTCCACTACTTCGTCACATCCATGTCCGGCAACTCGACGGCCAACGCCGACTGCTAGGTGGCATGGCCTACCCACGCAGCGCCGCCTGCCCAAGGTGACCTCAACCCCGCGGCTTAGGCAGCCCGCGCTTCGCAGAACACTACAGGGCGCGGGCGACGCGGCCAAGCGCCGCCTGCCCTCACTCTGCCGCAGGTGCGATCAGCAACAAGGGCCTCAAGGCACGTTGCGGCCACAGTGCCGCACACCTGATGGGAGCAGGCGAACATGAAGGCCGCGCTCACGGTGGCTCAGGAACTGGTACGGTGCAGGCTGCAAGAGAGCGGCCGTGACGTATTGCTGGAGCGCGTCGCCGAGCTCCTAGATGCCGCAGCTTCAGGGGCGCCTCCTTTCTGCGTCCAGCTTCCACCCCAGGCCCCGGGCGGATCATCCGGCGGCCCTGTCCACGCCTGTGAGCCCTCAGGCATACTTCAAGGCTTCATCAACACCAACTCTACCATCAGCGCCGGGCGCCAAGCGGCACCAACACCGCTCCTGGTTAGCAAGGGCATGCACATCGCCGCCTATGGCCCGAGCGGGCCGCCGCCCTATCACCCCAAGACGGTGATTCAAGCCAAGGTGCGTGGAACATGGGGCACTACAGCGAAGCCTTCGGGGTGGCAGCCTCGGAGGCGTACGTGCCCCACATGGTGGATCGGGAATTCGCACTGGAAGAAGACCACGGCTCATTCCTCGGGCCAGGCTGGGAGGAAGAGACGCCAGAAGCCGAGCCTTTTCAGAAGCCTCAAGGAGGCCTCGCCAACCACGCCAGCGGAAACATCTATCAGGTACTGCTAATTTCTCAAGAGCAAGCTTATGCTAACCATGGGTCGCAGGAAGTCTAGGCCACTACAGCGAAAGGCTGCCCCAGCTCGGCAGCCTCCCTTCCGCCAGGAGGGGTGCACTGGGGGCTGCAGGAGAGAGGCCGGGAGCGAGGCCCCTCCCCACGATGCGAGGAGCAAGGTGTATCTCGGAGGTAGGCCCTCTGCTGGGGAGGTGCCGCAAGGCCTGCCCCCGGCAGAGGACCCATGGTCGTCGGGGGAACCGCTGGCGTCCCCTTTACCCCATTGGCGTCATCCTTGGTTTTCGGTCATCGCCAATGGCGATCGAGGGTGGCGCAAGGCGGGGCCCTCATCTGGCGATATGAAGCAAGGCCGGTGCATGTGAAGAAGGCCCAGTGGCTGTGAAGCTCGCCGCCCGTGACACTCTCACGTAATAATGAGTTGGGGCTATACATGCCCCGGAGTCTCCGAAGAGCCGCCCTCGGGCCTCGGGGGCTCCCTCCCACGCCTCATGGCAGCACTTAGCTCCGCGCTGGTGAGAAGACGTCGAAGACTAGACTAGGTGTCGGACGCGGCCTTTTGTTTTTTGCCTCCTTTTATGTGGTCGAGTTTTCTCGCTTTAGATTTAAGTTGAAGTTGAATTTGTGTTTGCATACGCGGGGAGGGGTGTCTGGTCTTATTCGCGTGATTTCTCGTGTTCCGGTTTCTGCCCAAGTTGGAATTCGCACTAGCTGCCTCCCCCTCGCAAGCCCATCGCAGGCGGGGCAGGGCTCAGCACACGTGCACATGTCGTCCCGCGGCCGGCACTCGCTCTCGCAAGGCTATCGCCACATGGTCAGCAGGTCCCCCCAGATGGCCCTCGGAGAGTTACAAGCCTCATGAGCCTACCCAAGGCTTGTCCGGGCTAATGGTAAATCACAACAATTAACCCATCGCGGGGCTCGTAACACCATATGGGCGCTCATTCAGCATCGTTCTTAAAAACGTATGGACAACAGTCCTTTTTACATGAGGGGCTTCCCCTCCCAAAATGCTCTTACAACCTTCAGGGCCACGCCCGAGCTTTCTCTGCGCAGGATAAATAGCAGGGGGATGCAGAATCAATCAGACATGTCGCCCACCGCATCTTCCTGGTCATCTTCGGAGGCATCGCTACCGCCACTGTCGCTGTCACTAGCTTCACTCTTGCCATTGTTGGCGTCGTCCTTGCCGCTGTTCACCATATCGCCTTCATCCGCAGCAACTACCACCCCGTCGTCATCAGAAGTAAAAGCCCGTACAAGCGCGTCCATGTTGTCCTCCACCCACCACGCCAGGTCGCCTTGAATGGCCACGGGCACCGGCGCAATGACAGCGTCAAAGTCGAAGTGGGGATCCCTATCCTGAAGGTGGCTGAAGACACATGAGAATGCACGCGCGAGCAGGCCGCGGCTCCTCTCCTCGACAAGCTGGCGAGCTCTCTCAGAGCGATTCTCCAGATGCGTCACCACGTCAGTGAAGAACTGGAGATTGCCGACATAGTTGGTCACATGAGGTTGTGAAGCAGTCGCGTCACAGATATTGCCTAGGGCCGTGTTGGCCCTGTCCCTGAGCGTTTGGAGCATGGGGCCATGCATGTGCTCCAGCGTCTACCGCTGGCGAATCTCGTCTTCGTTCCGCCATGCAATGGCCTCGGCGTCATCGACCCTCCGTTGGAGAAGAAGCAGCTCGGCACGGGAGGAGGCCAACTCAGCCTGCACCGTCGCTAGGGCGGCTGCGGGGGCCTCCGCACGCCGTGTCGCTTCAGTCAGCTTGGTCCTGAGAGCATTAGTCCTGCCCGCAGCCTCAGCTTCGATCAGCTCCAACCTCTCTCTATACTCGCGCACAAGACCCGTGCGAGCTTCCTCCATGCGACGGTCGATCTATTCTTCGATTCGGGCCTCCCGCACACCGACGTTGTCCTCCGGCTGGGTAACCTGGCGCTCCCTCGTCTCCAACCGTTCAAGATTGAGGTTGCGCTCGGCAGCCTCCAGCATCAGCGCTTCCTCACTTTTCTGGAGCTCCTCCCCTTCGACGGGCGTCCCCTTCAGCGATGCAAGGGCAGCTTGGCGCAGCTCCACTTGCTGCTCCAGGGAAGTGCTCCAGGCTTGGAGCTCCTACGCACGCTTCTCCATGATCTCGCGACGTTAGTCTGCCTCCTGAGCCTCTTCAATGGCTCAGAGCAAGCCTTTCGCGAGGCCACGAGGGATGCTTAGGCCTTTGTGTTGTCAAGATCACGCTGATGACGCGCAAGGCTGACTGCCACCTTTAGCTTGCCCCGCTCCACACCCAGCCGCAGGCCTTCGGCTTCAAGACACGCGTCCACGTCCACGAGTTCTCCACCGAGTTGGCCCATCGCGTCCGTCGCCTTCCAGAGAAACTCTTGGCGGATGGCGCTGCGCTCCCGCGCTCGCTTGAGCACATCATCGATATCGTCCTCCGCTGTCGGTGTTGGCGGAGGGCCCTGAAGTGGTTCGCCCCCTATCGGCACGGGCTGGGGGCTGGTGCCCCCACAATCACCGGACGGGCCCTGCAAGGGACCCAGGCCGGCGCAGATCCATCCCCAGAAGAAGAGCCGAAGATCGACTTCAACCATTTGCTGTTCACGATCAGAGAAGGGACCTGGGGCAAGCTGATCACGTCCCAGGCAAGGTCGCAAAGGAAAGGCGGCAAGGACACAGGCTCAAGGCACACCGCTGGTCGGCCCATCTCTCCAACGAACTCGCGTCAGGGGCAGCGCGCAGGCTCGGGACGCTCATGGTCAGCGATAAAGCCTGAGGAGGTGGCTTCTTAGCTGGCTCCGCGGGCTTCGCAGGAGGGACCCTGAAGGGGCACAGTCAGCAATGGGAACAGCGAATGATGAGTTACAAGAAGGAGGGACTTACTCGTCCATGGTGAAGTAATTCTTGTGCTTCAACGGGCGGCAGGGGCGAGCACTGCCACTCGAAGCCTCCTTCCTCTTAAGGAGGGCGTCGAAGTCTATGCGGAACCGACCCAAGTTCTCGACGTGAGGGCCGGTGCAAGGCATAGACGAAGAAGCTCCAAGGCGGCCTGCCTCAGGAGCACCGGGTCGGGAGGAGCGATCAGGCGCCATTTCTTGGTGGCCTGCCGAGGCCTCGGGGACTTCGGCCTCGGGAACCGCAGGTTGCACCCCGTCATTAACGACCGTCTCAAGACGAGCTTCGCAAGCTCCGGAAGATGATGTCTCGGGAGCCCCTCGCGACATCGGCATCTCGACACCAGACCTCCCAGCCTCCAGCGATGCTTGCCTCCCTGCACCACCTCCTGAGGCAAGATCAATGTGGGCGACGGGGAAAGGGGCCATGGCGACAGGATTTTCGCGAGGCCCTGCGAGGTCGGCTGGGCGCAACCCCCATGCATCAAAATTGGGAATCTGCCTCGCGAACTCGGCCCCATAGTATCCCCCATCTCGTTGCCTTGCACCGCCATCATTAGGCGTGTGAAGGCAATATTCTTCTCCGTCATGTTAGGGGGATTCAGAGCCGGCGAGTACCAGGCCAGTGGAGCCTCGGCCGCAGCCTTGCGGGGCGCCATTGGTCACTGGAGGAGGAAGGATGAGGCGGATCTGGAGATTTCGGAAGCAAGAGAGCGAGAGCAAGAATGGTGTTCTGGAGCAAGGCGAATGAGAGCAATGAAGGTAAGCCTAACCCTGGCCAGCCTTTTGTCAGACGGGCAGTTGCCGAGGCAATGTGGGGAAGCGGAGACGCCCACGTCCAATCAACCGCCACGCGGCGACCAAGGCCGCAGGCTGTTGGTGCCCGCGGCACTCCGCACTTGCCCTTTTGCTTCACTGCTAAGCCAAGTCCGAGCGCGCCTTGGGCCTGGGGGCTACTTTCGGTGTTCTGGGAACGGGGGTCCCCAGACTTGCCTGTCTGCGGCCTGCGGCGTGGCTCAGCAGTGGCCCAGTACGGCCCGTCTTCATCAACCCAAGGTCAAGACCCTCGCAGGCTCGCGAGGAGGCGGAGAGATCAAGGCAAGGAGTACCTCGCGAGGTGCTCGTGACGCAAGCCATGACGATTGAGACTAGGCGGGCGCCAGCCCGCGTAGTGTCCTCGTTTCCTCTTTGGTGCAAAGGGGGAAAGCGCAGGCGCGGAGTACCGAGGCATCAAGCAAAGGTTACCATATCAGTGCAATGAGACCAAGACTAGCAGAGCGGCAGGACGGAGGTCACCGTGGAGCCCAAGACGGCGTCATCGCCAGTGCCTTTGGGAGACGAAGACCAACTTTAGCCAGGATAGCTTGTACTAGCTGCCCCCCTTCAAAATGGCCGTAGTTGGCTCCCTTCCCGCTCGATATTTGGGAAGATGACCAGGGCCTCTATAAATAGATATAGCCACCACAGTAGGAGGGGATAGTTCTCACCTAGAGCCAACAGAGACCGAATCCACCCAAGTAGAACACCGCGCCAGCTCAAGAACACCTCTCGCGAGGCTGTTCTTCCTCTTTATTGTTCATCATCAGCCCTAGAGGCAATCGACTACAACACACACTAGAGTAGGGTATTACACCACAACGGTTACTCGAACTAGTATAAACCTTGTGTCCCACGTGTTGTTCATTGTGTAGCTTAGATTCACGGTGAAGCGTTGGGACGTGGATCGGTAGGGAGTTGATCTTTGTGCACACCCCAGAGTTCAAACCTTATGGGTTTTTCCAGAACCTGATATCTGACACACGGGATTCTCATCAATACGGGTGTGGGTAACCCAACCGCGCCATCAACATGGCGCTTGGGGAATAAGCGAGTTTACGGGGCAAGTGGAGATACGCATGGTTTCCATCGTCTTTATACAGAGATAAGGATTCCCTTTTTTCACCCACGCCTTCTTCCTTGTCTGATCATCCATTCTCCCTTGCTCGAGCTCCAGCGCCCAAGCGTTCGTCCTCTCCACCCACAAAGGCCCTCCGAAAATGTCTGGATCCAGAGCTGGAGGCAAGTGGATGGCCTCTATCGTCCGGGAGAAGGATATCAAAAAGCTTCGGGAGGCAGGTATCTGGCCAAGAAAATCAGCCATCCCCTCCCGACGGCGTGACAGATCATCCCAACCTCGGAACCCCACGAGATGGTTGTATTCCTCCCCCACTTTGTCTGCGAGCTAGTGTTTCCCCTCCACCCATTCGTTCGCAGTATCATGTATTACTACAGGATCGATTCTTAGATCTATCCCAAAATTCCTTGCTCAAAATCTCGACATTCCTCGCCGTGCGCGAAGCTTTTCTCCGCATCTCGCCACAATTCGGCTTATGGCTGAAGATTTTTAATGTGATGCCCAAGGTAGTGAGCGGCGAGCACGCTGAGTGTGGAGGTGCCATGGTGAGCAAGATGCCCAATGTTACATCAGTGTCACATCCCTAGTTCTGGCCTGACTTATGCTAGCATCTAGTGTTGCATCAGGTTTAAATTTCAGTTAAACCTGAAATGGGGATTGCCTAAACCCTAGCATCAAAGGAATCCACTAGGTTCAACTAAAAATATTCTCAGTGAATCCAAATGGCTCTAAAAATGTTCATCATTTCTGGAAAATGCTGGAAACATTAACCAGAGGTGTTGCACCTTTTTCCATGTCATATTTGGGCTCTGGATTAAATCATATGCTATTTGCAATTGGGCATTTAAATCAATTAATTCTGAACTTAAGTGAGGGCTGTTGGGAATATTCCAAACAGAGCCCACAATTATTTTCAGTTGTTTTGAAAACGTTTTGGTATTTTAAATAAAGCCCAGAAGTTACAGAAAAATAGAAAACAGAAAACAATTTAGAAGAGAGAGAGAGAGAGAACACCTACTTGGGCCACTTACCTGGCCGGCCCAGCTGGCAGCCCACCTGTGCAGCCCAGCCCACCTGGCCCCTCCCCTGTCGTCTTACTCCATGCCAGGAGGACGGGCACATGCCCGACGTGGGCGCAGCGCCGCCCGGCCACCTCCTGCTTGCCGCTTCGCCTGGCTTCTTTAGGAGACGCCACGCACCCCCCTGGAATCCCGTTGACCTCTCCCCGTGCTTCTCCCCTCCTCTATCTCTCCCACGCGCAGCCGCCCGAAACCGCCGTCGCACCGCTCGCCGTTCCCGCGGCTACCAGCCACCCCCACCTCACTGACATGACCGAGAGCTCCGCCTCGACCTCCTTGTCCTCTGCACCCAGCCAAGCGACGCTGGAAGCCCTAGAACACTGCTATCGCCGTCTTCTTCAACCTCGGTCCGCCGAGATCGCCGACGACCGTGCGCCCGCTCCGTTGCCTCCCCGAGCTTCCTGAGACCACAGCTGCACTCCCCGTGAGCTTCTCCTTCGACCCCCTCTTTCCCCTTGCTCGTTTGCGCAGTGTAGTCGCCACCCTCTTCGAGCCCGAGAGCATCCCGCCGCCGGCCATGGCGCAGCCATGAACACAGCCGCGCAAGCTCGCAACCGAGCACTTCACCGCACTTGCCGTGTATCCAGGAGCCCGCAGCGCCGCTCCGCACCTCCTGCCGTGCCTCCTAGCGACGACCCCGAGCTTGCCCGAGCTCCGGCAGCCACCAACGTCGTCGCCGGCGTCTTTTCCAACCACCCCGAGCCCAAACACCACCACCACTCGACGCAGCAGCCCCCCAGCTTCACGTAGATGCTCCCCGCGCGCCAAATAGGGCCCTGCAGCGGAATCCCGACTCCCTCCGCCGCGGATTTGGTCGCCGGCGGCTAAACGCCGGTGGCTGACGTGGCACCATTAGTTTAGGTGCTAATTATGTTTAGTTATCACCTGTGTCAATGACATGTGGGTCCCCAAGCATAATTAGGTTAGACTATTTTTCTGTTAAGATTAGTACTAATCTGTGTGGACCCCATGTGTCAGCTTTGACTTTGGTCAAGTCAACGTTGACCGGTCCCACCTGTCATACACCCAAACCAGCCTGAGACACTGAAAGATGGGTCCCACAGGTCAGGTTTGACCTGGCCGACCCAGTTGACCTGCTGACGTCACACCTATGCCATGCTGACGCAGTAACTTATTTTCTGGATTTATTCTTATATAGGAAATTCCAGAAAATAACCAAAACTTCTAAAAATCATAGAAAATCAATCGTAGCTTCAAATCAAACAATTTATATATGAAAAATGATCAGAAAAGTCCAATCGTTCCATCTGTGCCTTTTTCATGCATGTTAGAACAATTTAACATTGATGTTTAGATGAAACAAGTTAATGCACTAATATAACGTCTTAAAATGGGTTTGCATTTGAATCTTTGGTTCAAATGGACTCATCTCAATCTGTTCTAGCTTGTATTAGCCCAAAATACATTCATATTGCCATGTCATAGGATGCATCATATTGTGCATTGCATTGATCGTGTTTCTTCTCTGTTTGCCAGTGTTGTTCCCCCTCGGTAGATGTTGTACCGACGTTGTGATCGTTGACACTGATGAAAACTCAATGCTATCTTCAAAAGTGCCAGGCAAGCAAAACCCCCTTGTTCATTCCGATACAATCCTACTCTCTCGCTCCAGCTCTCTTTTATTGCATTAGGACAACAACGAATCATCTGTTACTTGCGGCGGTAGCTGAACCCCTTTATCCTTTGCATGACCTGTCATTGCCACAGTAAATAGATGAAACCCACTAGCATGTGTAGGAGTTGTTTGAGCCCTGTTGTGCCTACTCATTCATGCTTGTTTGTCATGCCTGCTACTGCTTAGAGTCGAGTCAGGTCTGATTCATCGGGGATGAATCAGAGGTGTGTGAACATGTCCTTCTGTGCACGAGCTAAGTGTGTGAACACGATTTGGTAAAGGTAGCGGTGAGAGGCCATGTAGGAGTACATGGTGGGTTGTCTCATTGAAGCCGTCCTCAGGAACTGAGTTCTGTGTTTGTGATCCATGATTCAGCTACTACCATGCATTGGGCCCTGAAATATGACCCAGCTCGACTTCTTAACCACCCTAGTCCTCTGTCCAGGAGTTGCAAGTAGTTTCTGGTGTTTGTAGTATGCTGGAGGCCGTGCGCAGCACTGACCGAAGGGGTGGGCTGTGATGCGGTAGGCACGTGGCCGGGTATAGCGGGCGCCCGTTTGGTGTCACGGAACCCTGTACACATCGTTCGGGGCCGTATGTGGAATCCTCGGCCGGACTCCCTGCGGATGGAACCTGAATAGGCGATAAACCTGGACTAGAGACTTGAGTGTTTAGGTAGGTCGTGGTCTACACCCACGTCGGCTTTCGCTTGAAGTCTGCCGAGCACATGTCGTGTGCAGACGCTAAGTGGTGGAAACATGCATGAAGAAGTACACCCCTGCAGGGTTATAAATGATCTATTCGAATAGCCATGTCCGCGGTAAAGGACTTCTGGGTTGCCTATAACAGTTCATAGACAAGTGAAAGTGGATACTCTAAAATGCGCAAGATAAGCGTGAGTGCTATGGATGGCATTCTCGTAGGGTGACGGAGCGGATCCATAGTGGTGTATTGATATGGTGAATATGTGGACTCGTGTGCGCCACCTCAAAAGGGTTACTTGCAGTCGTAGTTTAGGATAGCCACCGAGTCAAAGCTGGCTTGCTGCAGTTAAACCCCACCATCCCTTTGATAATGATGCATATGTAGATAGTTCTGATGTAAGTCTTGCTGGGTACATTTGTACTCACTTTTGCCTATTTTATTTTTTTGCGGAGAGACTTCAGTCTCACTAGTAGTTCCACGTGGACTTCGACGTTTAGCTTGTTACCTCAGCTATGATCTTGTGCCCTCGGCAGGATCTGGTAGTTAGTCAGGCTTCTCCGCCTTTTTCATTTGTACTTGTCTGTACTCAGACATGTTAAGCTTCTGCATGTGCTTTGACTTGTATGCTCTGAATGTTTGGTCATGAAACCCATGTTTGTAATATCTCGCTCCTCGGAGCCTATTGAATAAAATACTTGAGTTGTAGAGTCATGTTGTGATGCCATGTTGTATTTGCACATATCGAGCATATTGTGTGTATGTTATTGAAATGCTTGGTATGTGTGGGATCTGACTATCTAGTAGTTTATCCTTAGTAGCCTCTCTTACCGGGAACTGTCTCCTAGTGCTTCCACTGAGCCATGGTAGCTTGCTACTGCTCCGGGACACTTAGGCTGGCCGGCATGTGTCCTTCTTCGTTCCCGTGTCTGTCCCTATGGGGAAATGTCTCGCGATGAATACCGGAGTCCTGTTAGCCCGCTACAGCCTGGTTTACCAGAGTCCTGCTAGCCCAGTGCTACAGCCTGGATTCACTCGCTGATGACCGACACGTTCGATGCTGGGTCATGGATGCCTATCCCTGTAAGTCTGTGCCACTTTGGGTTTACGACTAGCCATGTCAGCCCGGGCTCCTTCTCATATGGATGCTAGCGACACTATCATATACGTGTGCCAAAAGGCGCAAACGGTCCCGGGCAAAGGTAAGGCGAAACCGTGGGAATACCATGCGTGAGGCCGCAAAGTGATATGAGGTGTTACATGCTAGATCGATGTGGCATTGAGTCGGGGTCCTGACAGCTTTGGTATCAGAGCTTGACTGCCTGTAGGATTACCAAGCTATACTGGTCAAAGTTGAGTCTAGAAATGCTTTAGTTATATAAGGGAATTGATTGTGGAAGGGAACGTAAGGCTCTTTTTACTCCTTTACCTTATGCCCTTCTGATCTGAGTCATCCTACCTTTCCTACGAGGTTAAGGAACTAGGCTATCTCTTCTTTCCAATAGGATCACGTGTTACTAATCCGTAGACTTATAGGATTGATATCTTCAAGCCTCAGTTCGGTTTCTACTACTTCCGTGTGTTCATAGTTGATCTCAAAACCTTGATGTTGTGCCTCTGAGTGGTTCTGCCACCATTGTTGTAGCATGTCTCAATTCTTTTCGAGCATTTACATCCATTATGCTATCCGAGTCATCCCAGGTTTCTAAACAATCTGATGCAATTGCAAAAATTCTTGCCCTCCGTTTTGATGTCCTTTCTGGCCAGGTTAATCACACTACTTGCTGAGTTGAGGTATTCTATTACCTCGACATATATGTTGGAGTTAATATTATGACCCTAGGTGTCTTAGGGGATCATCTACTAATCTAGCCATGTTATGTGTTCCCAGTGTGATGATTCCGGCCATCATTCTCGAAAGCATCCCATGATGCCACTTAGTAGTTGGTATTCTACTCCTGGGTTCCTGAACCCGAGATTCACCCTACTTACCTCGTGTTGATAGTGTTTGCTAGTTCCTTTAGGATATTAGTAACCTTTGTGATAGTCCTCAAGGTCCATGGTGTATCGTTCTTCCAAATACCATGAACCATTCTTGGCAGGAGTCCTTTTGAACCAAAAGATCACAACCAGAGTGCTCTTGATGAGTTCTCCATTCTATATTGTGAATCTACCAGTTCTACCTTCTGCATGAATTGTCCGGAAGAAATATGTTGAACTCGTTCGACATTCTAATCCATGCATCCACAACTCAGAAAAACATATGTTCCTTTGATTGTCCCTCTTTAGTTGTCTTATGACCTTCGTCTATCAATTGATAGTCAAGAGTATGCATGCATTCGTTTATCGATGCCTATTACTCTTGAGGTCTGTCAAGCCAGTCTATCCTGGAATGACTAGGAGAAACAAACTCCAGAACCTCATCCATTTCCAGGATTGGGTCAAAGTAGTTGTGCTCCGCAGATCAAAATGCCAATCCACCTTTTGTTCTCTTCTACCCTGAAGTATTACCCACTTTATGTCAGGAATGTTACGAGAACTACACCAGCTCTTGTGAATTCTTGACGCAGTGATACTTCTCGCCATCATTACTCATTCCTCGGTTCCGTGTTGTCGCAACCGGAATGCCGACAAGTGAGTCGTGATGTGTGAAATCTATACTCCTAGCAACTTTGTTGCTTGGTAGATAAATGGACAACAACCTCATTCTTAGTGTGCCGATTATCGAATCATCATTCTAAGATAGATTGTGCTACCTAGTCCTTATTTCTGGTGCACTCCTCGATCAATGAGTTAGGATTGTGCCAATCCCTCGCTCTTGTGATCATACCGTCTTGTCCTGAAAAGCAAGGTTGTTCTCGAGCTTAGTAACATATCGGTGGTTCATGATTTTCCGAATATCTTCTCGGAAGTATGACCAGGTTGTGACCTGACCGCTATGTTGAGTTCGTGATCAAGATGGTTTCTTGTAAGCCACCCCTTCTCCAAGAATTTGTGTGGGATACCCCTGAGCTAGTTGGTCAAGCTAAACAACAACTTGGAGAGTTGGAAGATAGAAGCTTGTCTGACTTAGTTCATGTTAAGGGATATCTTTCTGTGTATGTGTGTTGAAGAAAGATGATATCTTCATCAATTTGTCCTTGTGATCAGTTGTTGCACCTTTTGTCATGCCAAAACTTTGATTTGAGTGTGGGCTATCGTCAAATCAAATCAGAACCAACGATATTCGTAATGTTGTCTTACTCGTGGTTGGTCCCTTGAGCATACACCATTATATCTTTTGGGTCTGACCAATGTTATCACTTGTTCACATAATTATGGAACTCCATCTTCATGGAAACCTTGATGAATTGTTGTTGAGCCCATTGACAACATCATTATCTCCTCCATGATCGTGTTTGAACATCCAGCTAGTATTGGAAACTTCTATAAGCATTTCTTCATGCTAGCTCATGAAGCATATGTTCGGATGTAAGACGTGACTTTCTCCAGCTCATGTGCATTTGATGTAAGTTGCCGCCGTGAGTTCAAGAAAGATTGTTTTTCCTTCCTTGGAATCATCCCAAGTTAGTCACACATGTGCGAAGTGATCTATGGTTTGATAGGTTGGCCACCTACATTCTATATGTGTTTCCTAGCACACCAAGCCACTGATTTATTTGTTCAAGGAGAAGAAGTTCCTTCTTAAGAATCATGACTTATGTTAGGACTTCGTTATCCTTGATGATGGTTCCCCAACCTGAACTTGGTAGTATTTTATTATAAGCCTACCACGTGGTCACGCTTGTCTTGGACAATGTGTTCACATGTTTGTAGCATAACTAGCTCATGTTTTGGAGCTTACTACCGTAGTTCATTCTCCGAGAATCTCGCAACGTCATCTTGTTGATTTGTGTTGCAAACTTTCATTTTTCTTTCCAGACCCGATGAGTATGGATTATTCTGACACCAACCAGATCTGAATCTCAGGCAGATATGATGGTTGGAACATTTCCCAAGAACTATAATATTGGTCTCGCGATAACTGGTAAAGTGGATGTCGTGGCCAACACACCCCGCCAGAAGACATATTATTATAGTATCTTGATTAAAGAAGTTGGCCACCTCCCCATAAGGAGTTCGTAGGATTTACTCCCTAGCTGTGCCTTATGATTTTTGTGTTCCCGAAGTCCGACCTGTTACTTGATGTTCTAGATACCAAACCATTTCAATAAATGGGTTGCGCTAGCACATCAAGGAGAACATTAAAAGCGGAGTGCTAAATGTTTCCCGGTCGATCATCCAGATTTTGTTTCCTTGGCTTCGCTAAGGTGAAATCTGAGAAGGTGTTATCTTCCTTTGCATCTGCATCGTCCATCGCTATTCATCATGGTAGTATGTTGTGTTGTCAGCACCCTTGACACGGATGTTGGTAAAACCTTGATGATTATTGGAATGCTCAAGTTCTTGAGAGCACTCACAAGCACTAGGTGTTATCATCGGCACTAATTGGGATTGCTCCTAGTTTTCTTCGGTTATGCTATAACCATTCCAACAGTGGATTCACTCTCTACTGTTGAGCTTCTCCCCAGTTACTAGAATCATTCTAAGCATTAGCATTTTGTTCCATCTTGCCCTGCAATTGTGCCATTAAACCATGGATCTCATTCATTTCTAAGGATAAGCAAAATCATTCTTGCGTTGTCTTCAACAAGGTAATCCACATCATCCATACTAGTCTGAGTATGCCATTCTACCGAACTTCCTCGAACGATCGCTCGAGATTTGCCTTAGGCTCGTATAGGGAGTTTCAATGATCTCTATATCAAAGGTAATTCTTTTTGCTACTTAAGGTATTGATCCTACGAGTCACCATCCCTAAGGTGTCTCGTTGTGGTATCATGGCAACTATTTTCCTTGCTACTTTGAAACCTCATCAAATTGTTTCTTCCGTCCTTCATGATGTGTGTTTTGCCTCTCAGCTCAAAAGATGTTCTACATCTCATGTCGTGAGTTGATCTTGTGATCATTAAGATGATCCATCCTTGTAGAGTGTCTCTGTCCTCGTGTTGGATGTAGATCTCAAAAGCAAAGACGTCAAGATCAATTGGAGCACTGAATCAGCATCCTCGAGAAGGACATTTGGATCATGAAGGTTGAGCTGGCTTAGTGTCCCCTTTATCTTCTTACCTCACGTCTTGAATCTCAGGACGAGATTCTTGTTTAGTGGGGGTGAGTTGTCACATCCCTAGTTCTGGCCTGACCTATGCTAGCATCTGGTGTTGCATCATGTTTAAATTTCAATTAAACCTGAAATGGGGATAGCCTAAACCCTAGCATCAAAGGAATCCACTAGGTTCAACTAAAATATTCTCAGTGAATCCAAATGGCTCTCAAAAATGTTCATCATTTCTTGAAAATGCTGAAAACATTAACCAGAGGTGTTGCACCTTTTTCCATGTCATATTTGGGCTCTGGATTAAATCATATGCTATTTGTAATTGGGCATTTAAATGCTATATAATATTTTAAATGCTCAATTAATTTTGAAATTAAGTGAGGGCTGTTGGGAATATTCCAAACAGAGCCCACAATTATTTTCACGATTTTTGAAAACGTTTTGGTATTTTAAATAAAGCCCAGAAGTTACAGAAAAATAGAAAACAGAAAACAATTTAGAAGAGAGAGAGAGAGAGAACACCTACCTGGGCCACTTACCTGGCCAGCCCAGCTGGCAGCCCACCTGTGCGGCCCAGCCCACCTGGCCCCTCCCCTATCGTCTTCCTCCCTGCCAGGAGGACGGGCGCGTGCCCGACGAGCGCGCACCGCCGCCCGGCCACCTCCTGCTTGCCGCTTCGCCTCGCTTCTTCAGGAGACGCCACGCACCCCCCTGGAATCCCGTCGCCATCTCCCCGTGCTTCTCCCCTCCTCTGTCTCTCCCACGCGCAGCCGCCCGAAACCGCTGTCGCGCCGCTCGCTGTTCCCGCGGCTACTGGCCACCCCACGCCTCACCGACGTGCCCGAGAGCTCTGCCTCAACATCCTTGTCCTCTGCACCGAGCCAAGCGACGTTGGACGCCCTAGAACACTGCTATCGCCGTCTTCTTCATCCTCGGTCCCCCGAGATCGCCGGCGACCGTGCGCCCGCTCCGTTGCCTCCCCGAGCTTCCCGATACCACCGCTGCACTCCCCGTGAGGTTCTCCTTCGACTCCCTCTTTCCCCTTGCTCGCTTGCGCCGTGTAGTCGCCGCCCTCTTCGAGCCCGAGAGCATCCCGCCGCCGGCCATGGCGCAGCCGTGGCCACAGCCGTGCAAGCTCGCAACCGAGCGCTTCACCGCACTTGCCGTGTCCCCAGGAGCCCGCAGCACCGCTCCGCACCTCCTGCCGTGGCTCCTAGCGACGACCCCGAGCTCGCCCGAGCTCCGGCAGCCGCCAACGTTGTCGCCAGTGTCTTTTCCGACCACCCTGAGCCCAAACACCACCACCACTCGACGCGGCAGCCCCTCAGCTTCACGTAGATGGTCCCCGCGCGCCAAATAGGGCCCTGCAGCGAAATCCCGACTCCCTCCGCCGCGGATTTGGTCGCCGGCGGCTAAACGCCGGTGGCTGACGCGGCACCATTAGTTTAGGTGCCAATTATGTTTAGTTATCACCTGTGTCAATGACATTTGGGTCCCCGAGCATAATTAGGTTAGTCTATTTTTCTGTTAATATTAGTACTAATCTGTGTGGACCCCACGTGTCAGCTTTGACATTGGTCAAGTCAACGTTGACTGGTCCCACCTGTCATACACCTAAACCAGCTAGAGACACTGACGTATGGGTCCCACAGGTCAGGTTTGACCTGGCCGACCCAGCTGACCTGCTGACGTCACACCTATGTCATGCTGACGCAGTAACTTATTTTCTGGATTTATTCTTATATAGGAAATTCCAGAAAATAACCAAAACTTCTAAAAATCATAGAAAATCAACCGTAGCTTCAAATCAAACAATTTATATATGAAAAATGATCAGAAAAATCCAATCTTTGCATCTGTACCTTTTTCGTGCATGTTAGAACACTTTAACATTGCTGTTTAGATGAAACAAGTTAATGCACTAATATAACCTCTTAAAATGGGTTTGCATTTGAATCTTTGGTTCAAATGGACTCATCTCAATCTGTTCTAGCTTGCATTAGCCCAAAACACTATCATATTGCCATGTCATAGCATGCATCATATTGTGCATTCCATTGATCGTGTTTCTTCTCTGTTTGCCGGTGTTGTTCCCCCTCGGTAGACGTTGTACCGACGTTGTGATCGTTGACACTGATGAAGACTCAATGCTATCTTCAGAAGTGCCAGGCAAGCAAAACCCCCTTGTTCATTCCGATACAATCCTACTCTCTCGCTCCTGCTCTCTTTTACAGCATTAGGATAACAACGAATCATTTGTTACTTGCCGCGGTAGCTGAACCCCTTTATCCTCTGCATGAACTGTCATTGCCACAGTAAATAGATGAAACCCACTAGCATGTGTAGGAGTTGTTTGAGCCCTGTTGTGCCTACTCATTCATGCTTTTTTGTCATGCCTGCTACTGCTTAGAGTCGAGTCAGGTCTGATTCATCGGGGATGAATCAGAGGTGTGTGAACATGTCCTTCTGTGTGTGAGCTAAGTGTGTGAACACGATTTGGTAAAGGTAGCGGTGAGAGGCCATGTAGGAGTACATGGTGGGTTGTCTCATTGAAGCCATCCTAAGGAACTGAGTTCTGTGTTTGTGATCCATGATTCAGCTACTACCATGCATTGGGCCCTGAATATGACCCCGCTCGACTTCTTAACCACCCTAGTCCTCTGTCCAGGAGTTGCAAGTAGTTTCTGGTGTTTGTAGTATGCTGGAGGCCATGCGCAGCGCTGACCGGAGGGGTGGGTTGTGATGCGGTAGGCACGTGGCCGGGTATATCGGGCGCCCGTTTGGTGTCACGGAACCCTATACACATCATTCGGGGCTGTATGTGAAACCTCGGCCGGACTCCCTGCGGATGGAACCTGAATAGGCGATTAACCTGGACTAGAGACTTGAGTGTTTAGGTAGGTCGTGGTCTACACCCACATTGGCTTTCGCTTGAAGTCTGGCGAGCACATGTTGTGTGTAGATGCTAAGTGGTTGAAACATGCATGAAGAAGCACACCCCTGCAGGGTTATAAATGATCTATTCGAATAGCCGTGTCCGCAGTAAAGGACTTCTGGGTTGCCTATAACAGTTCATAGACAAGTGAAAGTGGATACTCTAAAATGCGCAAGATAAGCGTGAGTGCTATGGATGGCGTTCTCGTAGGGTGACGGAGCGGATCCATAGTGGTGTATTGATATGGCGAATATGTGGACTCGTGTGCGCCACCTCAAAAGGGTTACTTGCAGTCGTAGTTCAGGATAGCCACCGAGTCAAAGCTGGCTTGCTACAGTTAAACCCCACCATCCCTTTGTTGATAATGATGCATATGTAGATAGTTCTGATGTAAGTTTTGCTGGGTACATTTGTACTCACGTTTGCCTATTTTATGTTTTTGCAGACAGACTTCAGTCTCACTAGTAGTTCCACGTGGACTTCGACGTTTAGCTTGTTACCTCAGCTACGATCTTGTGCCCTCAGCAGGATCTTGTAGTTAGTCAGGCTTCTCAGCCTTTTTCATTTGTAGTTGTCTGTACTTAGACATGTTAAGCTTCCGCATGTGCTTTGACTTGTATGCTCTGAATGTTGGGTCATGAGACCCATGTTTGTAATATCTCGCTCCTCGGAGCCTATTGAATAAAATACTTGAGTTGTAGAGTCATGTTGTGATGCCATGTTGTATTTGCACATATCGAGCATATTGTGTGTATGTTATTGAAATGCTTGGTATGTGTGGGATCTGACTATCTAGTTGTTTATCCCTAGTAGCCTCTCTTACCAGGAACTGTCTCCTAGTGCTTCCATTGAGCCATGGTGGCTTGCTACTGCTCTGGAACTCTTAGGCTGGTCTGCATGTGTCCTTCTTTGTTCCCGTGTTTGTCCCTACGGGGAAATGTCTCGTGATGAATACCGGAGTCCTGTTAGCCCGCTACAACCCGGTTTACCGGAGTCCTGCTAGCCCAGTGCTACAGCCTGGATTCACTTGCTGATGACCGACACGTTCGATGCTGGGTCATGGATGCCTGTCCCTGTAAGTCTGTGCCACTTTGGGTTTACGACTAGCCATGTCAGCCCGGGCTCCTTATCATATGGATGCTAGCGACACTATCATATACGTGTGCCAAAAGGCGCAAACAATCACGGGCAAAGGTAAGGTGACACCCGTGGGAATACCGTGCGTGAGGCCGCAAAGTGATATGAGGTGTTACATGCTAGATCGATGTGGCATTGAGTCGGGGTCCTGACAATCAGGTACTTTCAATGATTCCGTCAAAGGGTGGCAACAGCAGTGGTTCTACGTCACTGAGCCGTGCGGCACGAAATGGGCTGCAGCTCCCGAATTCTGATCCGGAGCTCCCCTGCGGCTTATGTCCTAGCCCAAGAAGGGTTTGAACTGGTCTTCGCCCGACGAGATGTCGGTGCTCCAGACACGCGTCAAGGATATGGAAGACAAGAATATCAAACTTGTTAATGTAGTCCAGGTGATGTTAGTTCACCGGATTCTTCCTTGTCAATATAGGGCCTGCAATTTGTGGGAATTCGACCCGGCCAAGCACAAGACCCTGCTAGAGTTCTTTGGCTCCTCGCACAAAGACATCTGGAAGGTGCTCTTTAAGTCTGGCAAATCGTTGCCGAACTCAGCCGAGGACCGCGGGTACCAACTCTCCCGTCCTGCAAGTTCGATAAGTCATTGTATGTTGGCAAGTCATACGTTATATATGAAAAACCCAAGGGAAATGCTTAATGTGTTTTCCAGAACTCTCCTAGGGCTGGACGAAGAAGGCGGGGCGGATCTACTATCCGGCCCCACTGCCAAAAGAACTAGCCGGCCCACTTATGACGAAGATGCTGTTCCCGGCGCCTTAAAGGCGCCGAAGAAGAAGGCCTAGAAGGAGGCCAAAGAGACCAGGGGTGGCTGAGGGAGTCCTGGACTAGGGGGTGTCCGGACAGCCGGACTATCATCGTCCGTCGAACTCCAAGACTACGAAGATACAAGATTGAAGACTCCGTCCCGTGTCTGGATGGGACTTTCCTTGGCGTGGAAGGCAAGCTTGGCAATACGGATATGTAGATCTCCTACAATTGTAACCGACTCTGTGTAACCCTAGCCCCCTCCGGTGTCTATATAAACCGGAGGGCTTTAGTCCGTAGGACATAACCTCCATTACAACAATCATACCATAGGCTAGCTTCTAGGGTTTAGCCTCCTTGATCTTGTGGTAGATCCACTCTTGTACTACCCATATCATCAATATTAATCAAGCAGGACGTAGGGTTTTACCTCCATCAAGAGGGCCCGAACCTGGGTAAAACATAGTGTCCCTTGTCTCCTGTTACCATCCGCCTAGACGCACAGTTCGGGACCCCCTACCCGAGATCCGCCTATTTTGACACCGACATTGGTGCTTTCATTGAGAGGTCCTCTGTGCCGTCGCCGATAGGAAGGATGCCTCCTCCCGTCCTCAAAGACGGTATTTTTGCTGATGGGGCCTTGGCCTCTGGCCAAACTATCCGGCTAGGTGGTTTTATTATGACTGCCTGTCCGGCCACCGCTTCGACAATGACTTCTCAAGTCGTCAAAAGCAATCTTCACATCAGCTCGGAATTCGCCGAGCGGCTGGATCCAATAGAGCTCTCGTCTGTCAACGAGCTCTTGAATCGCATCGCCGCCCTGGGAGTCGCTACCGACTACGATCAGATCGGGCTTAAAACCGATCTGAGAGAGATTAACTCTCCCCAGGTCACCCACCACATCGCAGTGGTAGAGGAACAACGCGGCGACTCTTCTCCTGTATTGAAAACTTGTCATGTCCGGGCTCCCGAACCCTCCATGCCGGATTCCCGCGGAGGGACAGAGTTCGATCAAGCACTGAACTTAAAGTCAGGCATCGAACCGGACTCGTTGGACAACGTCCAGCAATCCAAGCTTCCGAATTTGGAAACTTCCAGGCCTTCAAGCCTTGAGACGGGCAGGGTTCCGGACCTAATTCCAGCCACCCGCCCAGACATATGCGATCTATCTCTAATCCGGCAAGAGCCCGCTGAAACAGTACATCACTACTGGGCCAGATTCCTCCTGGTTATGGACAGGATAAAGGACTGCCGAGAGGAAAACGCAATCTCAATTTTTTGCAATAATTGCACGGACAAGGGAATCTTGAACGCCGTCAGCCGTCGTAAAATTACACGCTTCGCCGACCTGGCGTCCATAGTATGAAAGTATTGTGCGATGGAGAGCTTCCGGAAAACCGAAAATAAGTTTTGGGACAATCCGGCCCCAACCCTAGTCCGCAACAAAAGGGTGCATTACACTCAGGCACCAGATACAAAAACCAAAAAGCAAAAACCCCATAGAGGGCACGGAACCGTACTGGAGGGATGGCTTAGCGGACCCTGTAAAATTCACAATACAGAGGGTGCCGTCCCAACCCATAGCCTTCGAGCATGTTGGATATTACGGCAGGTGGCCAAAAGTGGCGTGGAGCTTCTAGCCCCGGAAAACCACTCCAGCAACACCTATACGGTATCAACAGTCTTCGAGACTTCCGCATCAAATAATATGCGGAAACGAACAATCCGCAGCCTCGCCGAAGTCTACCAAGTAGCAACAACAAATCGATGGAGCGACACAGCCATTACCTTCAATGCCAGCGACGAACCTAAATTCCGAACAGCCCGAGCACCAGCCACACTGGTACTTAGTCCAATAGTGGACGGCTTTCGACCTACAAAGGTCCTCATGGACGGCGGCAGTGGACTAAACCTCATCTACAAGGAAACTCTTCAAAAAATGGAAATAGACTGGAGCCGCATTGAGCGAAGCAACACAACCTTCAGAGGAATAATCCCTTGGCGGGAAGCGCGCTGCACCGGAAAAATCACACTCGATGTGGTGTTCGGCTCGCCGGACAATTACATATCAGAGGAAGTCACGTTTCAAGTGGCCCCGTTCAACAGCGGATATCACGCTATATTAGGACGAGAGGCATTCACAATTTTTCAAGATGTACCCCATTACGGGTACATGAAGCTCAAAATGCCTGGGCCCGGCGGAATAATCACTCTCGTTAGTGATCCGGACATAGCACTCCGCGCCGAAAACAAGACAGCCGCATTAGTCCTGGAGGCACTATCTGAAGCCCTAGTGGCAGAAGATCTCACCGCGCTGCGCTCTACTGTGAATAGGGACGACATGATACTCGATAAGAGATCCAAGTCTACCTCCTTTAAACCAGCAGATGAAATAGTAAAATTCCAGGTCCATCCAACGGACCTGACAAAGACGGCTTCCATCGGGGCACAGTTAAACCCTGACGTTGACGCTGCACTGCGAGAGTTCCTTCGAGAAAATTGGGACATTTTCGCCTAGCACCCTTCGGATATGCCCGGAATCCCACGCAGATTGGCAGAACACAGCCTAAACATCCTAAAAGGATTCAAGCCAGTCAAATAGGCTCTTCGACGATTTTCTGACCCCAAAAGACAGGCAATGGTAGAAGAGCTAGCCAAACTATTGGAAGCCGGATTCATCAGAGATATCAGACATCCGGATTGGCTAGCAAACCTGGTAATGGTACCAAAGAAGGACAAATCCTGGCGCCTATGCGTCGATTTTAAAGACCTCAATAAGGCTTGCCCAAAGGATCCCTTCCCCCTCCCCCGCATCGACCAAATAATCGATGCTACTGCAGGGCATGATTCATTGTGCTTCCTCGACGCATACTCCGGATACCATCAAATCAAGATGGCGGAAGCAGACCAAGCTGCAACGGCATTCATCACTCCATATGGACCTTTCTGCTTCAACACGATGCCCTTCGGACTTAAAAACGCCGGCGCAACATATCAGCGCGTGATTCAAACATGTCTGGCCACCCAGATCGGCAAAACAGTCGAGGCATACATAGACGACGTAGTCGTCAAAACCAAACACGTCGAAACTCTAGTAGACGACTTGAGGCTCACATTCGACAACCTCAAAGCATATGACATCAAGCTGAATCTGGAAAAATGCGTTTTCGGCGTACCAGCCGGAAAGCTACTGGGCTTCATTGTATCCGGTAGAGGAATTGAAGCAAACCCAGCCAAGATCCGAGCTTTGTCATAGCTAGATATCCCAAAAGACCTCAAGCAAATACAAAAATTGACTGGATGCGTGGCGGCTTTAAGCCGCTTTATCTCCCGTCTAGGAGAAAAGGCATTGCCCCTCTATCGCCTCCTTAGGCGCACCGAACACTTCGAGTGGACGGATGCTGCCACTGCCGGACTCGAAGAAATAAAAGCCATATTGGCCACAAATCCGGTCCTGGCTACGCCCAACCTGGGCGAACCAATGTTGTTATACATCGCAGCAACACATCAAGTTGTAAGCGCGGTACTCGTCGTCGAACGAGAGACAGAAGGGCATAAATTCCCTCTTCAAAAACCAGTGTACTACGTATCCACTGTGTTAAACCCCTGCAAGTCCCGTTGCCCACACTATCAAAAGATAGCGTATGCGGTGTTCATGGCATCCCGGAAGCTCCGACACTACTTTCAAGAGTGTTCGATAATAGTGGCCTCCAAAGTATCCCTCAACGACATTATAAACAACCGCGATGCGATGGGCAGGATTGCAAAATGGGCCATTGAGCTCTTACCATTCGATATAACTTACGAACCTCGGCGAGCTATAAAGTCACAAGTTTTGGCTGACTTCGTTGCTGAATGGACCGAAGCCGAACTCCCTAAAGAGTACGGCGCATACTCCCATTGGATTATGCACTTCGACGCCTCTAAAATGTTCGCCGGATTGGGGGCTGGCGTCGTATTGACGTCCCCAACCGGGGATACAGTCCAATACGTACTTCAGATAATGTACACGGACTCCAACAACGCAGCCGAATATGAGGCCCTTTTACACGGCCTCCGGATGGCAATCCCCATGGGCATTCAACGCCTAGAGGTGCGCAGGGATTCAAACCTTGCAATATCCCAAATAAATGGAGACTTTCATGCCAAGGATCCAAAAATGGAAACATATCGCAACGCTGTCCTAAAAATGTCAGCTCAGTTTGAAGGACTTGAATTCCACCACGTAGCCAGGGATAATAACTGTCACGACCGGTTTTCCGGGTAATAAATTTCCAGAAAAGACCGTCGTGCTCATCAGCCCCAGGATTACTGTTAGCTGATGAGGCTCCAACTTGATACAGAAATTCCAAGTAGAAAACAAAATATGTAGTACAAGGCCATTCTGGCCCGTGAGTACAACAAATGTTTTCTAGTGGTTGATGGCGGAAGCGGGTTGTGAAACATCAGTGTCTATGGGACTCCATTTACCACGGGAACAACTGACCAGGTTAACTCCTATCTTCGCGAGGCTGCTATCTCCATTACTTAGGTTCCGGAGCTGTCATCGCGTCGCTCCTCTTCGTGCAAGAAAATCTGGCCAAGACAATAGCCAGGGACAAGCCAGTGAGTACTTTGAATGTACTCGCAAACATTATGAACACAAGTATAATATAACAATGATGTGCTGAAAATATTTTACACTCATGACGTCAGTCACAAAAGATAAATAAATCTCTGATGCGTGCAAGCAAGTTATTTATAAAATTGCAATAACATAGTAGTATTAAAATTTATGAAATAAATAACAAGCAAAGCCATAGTCGGGCGTCTTAGCGACACCACATAAAGGGCTTTAAAAGAAATGCCACAGTCGGTCGTCTGAGCGAC
>NC_057801.1:208079115-208122450 GCF_018294505.1 Triticum aestivum
TTTTATGCTCATGACGTCAGTCACAAAAGATAAATAAATCTCTGATGCGTGCAAGCAAGTTATTTATAAAATTGCAATAACATAGTAGTATTAAAATTTATGAAATAAATAACAAGCAAAGCCATAGTCGGGCGTCTTAGCGACACCACATAAAGGGCTTTAAAAGAAATGCCACAGTCGGGCGTCTGAGCGACACCACATAAAGGGCTTTAAAAGAAATGCCACAGTCGGGCGTCTGAGCGACACCACATAAAGGGCTTTAAAAGAAATGCCACAGTCGGGCGTCTGAGCGACACCACATAAAGGGCTTTAAAAGAAATGCCACAGTCGGGCGTCTGAGCGACACCACACGAAGGGCTTTAAAATAAACAAACATAGTGAATATCCCGGAGGTAGAACCATCCCGGAGATACTCGATAATAACAATAATATCACAGGTTAGTCAACAATAATAATAATCATAATTATCACAAGTCATAGGTAGTAGTTCCAGTTCTGGTTAACAGTTTCACCTCCGAAGACCGACACTAAGACCGACACTTGACCCATCCCAGACTGTAATCCTTAACCATGGACACGGCTATTCGAATAGGTTTAATCTCTGCAGAGGGTGTACTCTTTACCCACGAGTAACGGATTTCTTTAGTCCATCGGGACTAATTCCTTCTACGGTCTTTTTGTTGAAAACACACCTAACTTGCACACACCAGCTTATCTCACACGTGTCTGGAATCACCCACGACACCTGTTAAGCAAACTCTAAGTGGGGAGGCTACAACCTCGCGTAGCATGGGATCAAATTTATATCGCGCGCTCTAAGGGGTGGCCTCCCCTCTCGGTCCCAACCGGAAACACCCATGCCCCCGGACCAGGTGGCCTGCCTACCAGCTACAACTGGTATCTTCCACCATGGCCTCTCTGTACGGTGTGTGCTAGAAAGAGGTTGACAACTTACTGAACCGTACTCTACTTGCTATAGAGACGAGTGGTAGTACGAAACAAGTATGGGGGTTACTGGCACAAGACTCGATCTACGGTCGACTTAGGAGGTTTAAGTATTCCCTGCATGATTAGCATGACGAATATATTTCAACCACCAGAGTCACCGCTCATATCACCTTGCCATGCCATACCAGACATAACCGTCCTGACGGAGACCGGCGATAAACTCATGCCTACCCAAGGCAGAGGTTTTCCCGGGTTCCTGCCGGTATGCATGCAAGGCACATGAGGGTGATTATCATCACAAGTGTGTCCATTTCCAACAACATGGAAATCAATAACATGCACCCATGCATATGATCATATCACATGAAATAACAAGTTTTGTCAAAAGTGAGGTGATGTTATGAACGTGTCATCGAAGACACAAAAATATTATGCCGGGGTTCAGACTGATTGCCTTCAATGTGTGGAAAGGCAGGGTGCACTCCAAAACTTGAAACATTTCTCCTCTCTTCAAAAATCCTATTTTGGCAATATAAAAGAATTAACACACAAAATAAAAACAGCACCAAAAGTTGGTCTGAAATTTTTTCAACTAAATCTTAAAATAAACTAGGTGAAATTTGAGAGAGGTAGGAAAAAGAATTAATTCATCTGGAGTTATATTTAAAAGATATAGTCAGTCAAAGTTCTGGTCAAATCTGATTTTAAATAAAACAGAAAAAGAAAAACGTTTCAGAATGGAATACGCTTTCGAAGTGCGAGAAACGTACTGCGGTGGATTACGCCTTCACTTAAACACGTGGACGGCGCGGTGAGACACTGACAGTGGGTCCCGGGGGCCCACTAGTTAGGTTTGCCTATTTCTTTTTCCCCCTTCTTTCTCTGTCCCGAGCGGAGGCGGAGCTCTGGCGATCGTCGCCGGCGACTGGCGGCTCCTCGCGGGGCTCCGAGTGCGGGGATGGATCCGCCACTCCAGGGCGGTCCTCCCGGTGGTCGCCAGGCCGGTGGGGATGGAGGGAGTTGCCGGCGGCGAGCTTCGCGGCGGAGGGGGCTTCGGTGGCAGATTGGTTTTGGGGCGAAAGTGGTTCCCGATCAAAATCGAGTAGGGGGTTGGGTTCCTGGAAGGAAGGAGGTGTTCTTGGTGAAGAGAAATGGGAGGGAGAGGCCGTGGTGGCGCTGGAAGAGCTGGGGCCATGGCAGCGGTCACTGCTGCCGGAGGTGGGGAAGATGACCTCCCCGGGTCGATTGGCTGCCACTGGGGGCTTCCTGGAGACCACTTGAGGCTACCTTCGTGCAGAGACGAGCTCGGGGCTCCTTAAATAGGCGAGGCAAGGCGGTTCCGCGGCGGCCGTGGATAAGCTCTCTGGCGAACCGCCTCTCTGTAGCTAGGGCGACGTGGCAGCAACGAGGGCTAGCAGACACGCTTGCGGATGAGCTCGCACTGCTCCAGGGGCCAGGTGGCGAGCGGGAGAGGCTTGGGCGGCGCTGCCCGTGGCAGAGGCGCACTGCCGACGCCGGCGTGCCGCCAAAAGTGCTCTGGCGGTGGCGCTGTAGGGCGCCAGGGCGGGCTGTCGTGTTGTGGCGAGGCGGGGAGTGCGTGGCGAGGTTCTGCCATCAGGGCCAAGACAGGGGGCGACGTGGCGGCTCGTGTGCGCGGCTGCAATTTGCGCGCTCTGGGCGCGCCCAGCGCACGCCCACCAGATGCTCGGCGAAATGCCATGGCATGCTAGGTGGCTTGGTTGGAGCTGGGGGTTAGCAGGTCTAGGTTTGGGCTTGCAAGGGGATCAGTGGGCAAGCTGGTTTGGTTAGGGGATCAGGTTCACAGTGCAAACCAAAAATTCATGCCAAAACAGATCATGCCCATAAGGTGTTTGACAAAATGCTAAGGGCACTTAGGCAAGTCTTGGAGTGGTCAAAAACTCAAGATCAGTGTCTCCTTAGATGCAAGAGAGAGTGGTAGGGTTAGTTTGGCAAAAGGAGAAACTTGTTTGTGCAAGTTTTACAAAACTATGATTCTGGACAGGAAATAAATGACATTATTCCATGAACCAAAATTAATCCAATGGGTGCATGCTCCTGGATTTAGGGGTTTGGTAGGGCTGTCTACAAGTAGGAGAAAACACAAGATCTTCGGAGCAAAATTAAATAGGGTTGCAGTAGAAATCACAAGGCTGGACCAGAATGAAAAAGAGGATGATTCACTCAATTTTTCAAAGAACATAAATAGGTTTTTGCACAAAGTGGAATAATATGCTCCTACTGACCTCCCCTAATTTTGGTAGAAGTTTTAAAGAAACATTTAAATATGTTGTAGTGTAAAATTGCTCTCTGGACCAGACAAGAAAATTGGGTGTAGAGCTCAAAATATGCAATGAATTAAATATATTATTGCACAAAAGTGATTTAGAGACATCACATGACATCTCCAAATTTTGGTGAAATTTTTAGTTAAATATATCAAATGGTTGTAGTTCAAAAAGAGCTCCAAATTTTAAAACAAGTCATTTAATGAATAAAGCTCAGGGTGAAATAATTTTATAAATAAATCTCTTGATTGAGAGATGTTTTTTTTAAATGAGAGGGAAAATAAGTCCAATATATTTTGGAAGGATCCACTTGGGAAATTTTTTCTTAATATTAAAAGAAAAGTTTTGAAATCAACAGAGATATACTTGCATGCAAAAATTTTAAACTCTTGGCAAAATTTTAATAACTAAAACCTGGTTAAATTTTTGGGGTGTTACAATACTACCCCCCTTAAGAAAAATCTCGTCCTCGAGATTTGCTAAGAGCCGTTGTGAAAAACAAAAGTTCCATATGCGTTCGAGCGGTTGTGAGACTGCTACCGTGGTGCTGCGTGAATAAATAATAATAATAATCCACGTAGTGAGGGGATAAATGATGCAGCAATTCAGTAAAAAGAAAACTCATACTAGGATCTTTCGCGGTTACACAAGTTAATCAGGAAGAAAAAATTACTCATAGCAGTAGAAACTAAATACTCGACTCGTCGCACAAATTTGGGGTACCATGCATAAGATACACGCAAATATAAATGCTGCAAAAACAAATACAGTAGTGACGTCAAAAATGAACGCGGTAACTGGGTGGGGTCCTGATAAAATGTCTCTGGTAAAGGGATACACTCCTCTTCTATCGGAGGAAGTGGATTGACCAGTCAATGTATGCGTCTCTCCGGGTCGGGCCTCAGTGGTCTGCCGATGGCAATCTGAGGATTCAGATCAGTGAGATTCTGGAGATAATCCATCACTTGTTGGTTCAAATGCTCTTGAGTGATGATGTACTGGATAAGGTTGGCCAGAACTGGGTCTCTCTCAATACGCCCACCGGGAAAAGACGTTACTTCTCCGGGTGCTGCACGGCTCGGAAAGTAATAATATCCTCGTTCGCGGGCATAGGGTACTGCGGATCGAAGACGAGCAATCGCTTCTTTCGCAGCAGCTTCTATGGCCAGGTGTGGGGTTGGCATAGATTTCCCCACGAAGGAAACTTCTGTTGGATCTTGGTTGGGGTCTACAGGAGGAATGTGTACTGCTGCCCAATATTCCGAGGAGGATGGGGTGATTCTAGATTTGAACAGCTCGTACTGGGGTGGCTAGGTAGAACCCATCGTACTGCGGGTAAAATCCCACAATATTTTGACAAAGCTACCTGGGGTTGCATCTGGGGTTCTCAGATGAATGCTGGGGCTCGGCATGACAGGAAAAAGTTGTGAGTATGGTGCACAAGGTGAGGGTTGCTGGGTAAGGTCACAAGGTGGCCTTTATATAGCAATGGAGCCGGATCATTTTACTGTGGTGAAAGGTAATATATCTGCCAGCTTAGCTCCAAAGGTCGGGTCAGTGTCAGAGATACACATATCTCATAAAGAGACGTGTTACTGTGGTTGTCGTCGGGTTGATTTTGGTAGTTGTGCCCGGAAAATGTGCAACTATGCGCTGACAAAGAAAATACGCAAGGCTACCATTAAAGCAGAGGCACAACGACATGCTGCGTTAATATACATGGTCGCATGATTACAACGCGAGGATACACTGAGACTCGGTACTACTCGTACGGCTTAGTCTACCTCGTTCATGTCTAAACGGGCGTGCCTAGTGGATGTTGAGTCTTCTCCACGTGTCTCACTGCCGGAATTAGTCGGAGATGGCGGAGGAACTGCAGGGTCGGGGTAGTGATGATGACCATCGCGGGGATTGTTGGCCACAACCCCGTTGGAGTGTGCTCCCAAAAGGCGACGAAGCACTTCTGGGGTCATCAAAGCATCTCGACTGGTGGCTGGAGCTGATCTCGGGGTCTCAATCGGTTGTCCAAACAGCACGACTGGGTTGTCGGTGTTGGGCTCGTTTTCTTCTCTCGCCAGGGCTCGACGAACCAGCTCTCCACGAGCAGCAATTAAATCAATAGTGATTTGATCGCACAGTTCCTCTAGTGCACTTACATAGCGCACCAGGTGCAACAATGCAGGATCTGTCTCGTGATCTCCGTTGGCAACTTGGGGTGGTCTTCCATACCCTTCGCGTCTGGGGTAGTAGTGGAACGAGCGACAGTTAACTCTAGGCGACAAGTGCCTGAGATGAACTATAGCCTCTCAAGTAGCTAGTTGTATGGCTTGTGGCTCAAAGGATGTTGTTCTTCCGGTGAACCTGTAGGGGCGTTCGGGTGCTAGACCCCTACCGTAGATGTGCACAGTGGCCCAGAATTGGTGGTCCTCACCGCTCATGGGTCCTTGGTACACAACATATTCTGGTGGCTCCTCTAACGCATAGGCACGACGGGTGAGGTTTGCGAGGACGGTCACAAAACCTCCAAGGTTGGTTGCTGTGGTCTCGTTGTGCACTATGGGGCCAGGCATTGCGGCTCGGTTTGGGGTAGCGGCTGTGTTGTGCTGGGTTGAGACTAGTGTGCCTTTTTTATAGGAAAAAGGGGACGGAGTCTTCTTCCGCACGCTTGCGAATGAGACATTTTTGCCATCGGTCACTGGTGTGCGATCGACAGGCTAGGCTGATAGGTTGGGCACCGACTGCCAAAAGTGTCGGGATTACTGTGTGGCTATCTTGCACGAGAAGCTTGGCTGGGGTTTCGCTAAGGTCTAGTGGGTTGGTTTGCCTAAGTTTTTAGACCTGGCTAAGATAGGATTAGCCAATGGTCAGCCTAGCTCTGATACCAAGTCTGTCACGACCGGTTTTCCGGGTAATAAATTTCCAGAAAAGACCGTCGTGCTCATCAGCCCCAGGATTACTGTTAGCTGATGAGGCTCCAACTTGATACAGAAATTCCAAGCAGAAAACAAAATATGTAGTACAAGGCCATTCTGGCCCGTGAGTACAACAAATGGTTTCTAGTGGTTGATGGCGGAAGCGGGTTGTGAAACATCAGTGTCTATGGGACTCCATTTACCACGGGAACAGTTGACCAGGTTAACTCCTATCTTCGCGAGGCTGCTATCTCCATTACTTAGGTTCCGGTGCTGTCATCGCGTCGCTCCTCTTCGTGCAAGAAAATCTGGCCAAGACAATAGCCAGGGACAAGCCAGTGAGTACTTTGAATGTACTCGCAAACATTATGAACACAAATATAATATAACAATGATGTGCTGAAAATATTTTACACTCATGACGTCAGTCACAAAAGATAAATAAATCTCTGATGCGTGCAAGGAAGTTATTTATAAAATTGCAATAACATAGTAGTATTAAAATTTATGAAATAAATAACAAGCAAAGCCACAGTCAGGCGTCTTAGCGACACCACATAAAGGGCTTTAAAAGAAATTCCACAGTCGGGCGTCTGAGCGACACCACATAAAGGTCTTTAAAAGAAATGCCACAGTCGGGCGTCTGAGCGACACCACATAAAGGGCTTTAAAAGAAATGCCACAGTCGGGCGTCTGAGCGACACCACATAAAGGGCTTTAAAAGAAATGCCACAGTCGGGCGTCTAAGCGACACCACATAAAGGGCTTTAAAAGAAATGCCACAGTCGGGCGTCTGAGCGACACCACATAAAGGGCTTTAAAAGAAATGCCACAGTCGGGCGTCTGAGCGACACTACATAAGGGGCTTTGAAAGAAATGCCACTGTCGGGCGTCTGAGCGACACCACACAAAGGGCTTTAAAATAAACAAACATAGTGAATATCCCGGAGGTAGAACCATCCCAGAGATACTCGATAATAACAATAATATCACAGGTTAGTCAACAATAATAATAATCATAATTATCACAAGTCACAGGTATTAGTTCCAGTTCTGGTTAACAGTTTCACCTCCGAAGACCGACACTAAGACCGACACTTGACCCATCCCAGACTGTAATCCTTAACCATGGACACGGCTATTCGAATAGGTTTAATCTCTGCAGAGGGTGTACTCTTTACCCACGAGTAACGGATTTCTTTAGTCCATCGGGACTAATTCCGTCTACGGTCTTTTTGTTGAAAACACACCTAACTTGCACACACCAGCTTATCTCACACGTGTCTGGAATCACCCACGACACCTGTTAAGCAAACTCTAAGTGGGGAGGCTACAACCTCGCGTAGCATGGGATCAAATTTATATCGCGCGCTCTAAGGGGTGGCCTCCCCTCTCGGTCCCAACCGGAAACACCCATGCCCCCGGACCAGGTGGCCTGCCTACCAGCTACAACTGGTATCTTCCACCATGGCCTCTCTGTACGGTGTGTGCTAGAAAGAGGTTGACAACTTACTGAACCGTACTCTACTTGCTATAGAGACGAGTGGTAGTACGAAACAAGTATGGGGGTTACTGGCACAAGACTCGATCTACGGTCGACTCAGGAGGTTTAAGTATTCCCTGCATGATTAGCATGACGAATATATTTCAACCAACAGAGTCACCGCTCATAGCTCCTTGCCATGCCATACCAGATATAACCGTCCCGACGGAGACCGGCGACAAACTCATGCCTACCCAAGGCAGAGGTTTTCCCGGGTTCCTGCCGGTATGCATGCAAGGCACATGAGGGTGATTATCATCACAAGTGTGTCCATTTCCAACACCATGGAAATCAATAACATGCACCCATGCATATGATCATATCACATGAAATAACAAGTTTCTCCAAAGTGAGGTGATGTTATGAACGTGTCATCGAACACACAAAAATATTATGCCGGGGTTCAGAATGCTTGCCTTCAATGTGTGGAAAGGCAGGGTGCACTCCAAAACTTGAAACATTTCTCCTCTCTTCAAAAATCCTATTTTGGCAATATAAAAGAATTAACACACAAAATAAAAACAGCACCAAAAGTTGTTTTGAATTTTTTTCAAATAAATCTTAAAATATACTAGGTGAAATTTGAGAGAGGTAGGAAAAAGAATTAATTCATTTGAAGTTATATTGAAAAAGATATAGTCAGTCAAAGTTCTGGTCAAATCTGATTTTAAATAAAACAGAAAAAGAAAAACGTTTCAGAATGGAATACGCTTTCGAAGCGGGAGAAACGTACTGGGGTGGATTACGCCTTCACTTAAACACGTGGACGGCGCGGTGAGACACTGACAGTGGGTCCCGGGGGCCCACTAGTCAGGTTTGCCTATTTCTTTTTCCCCCTTCTTTCTCTGTCCCGAGCGGAGGCGGAGCTCCGGCGATCGTCGCCGGCGACTGGCGGCTCCTCGCGGGGCCCCGAGGGTGGGGATGGATCCGCCACTCCAGGGCGGTCCTCCCGGTGGTCGCCAGGCCGGTGGGGATGGAGGGAGTTACCGGCGGCGAGCTTCGCGGCGGAGGGGGCTTCGGTGGCAGAGTGGTTTTGGGGCGAAAGTGGTTCCCGATCAAAATCGAGTAGGGGGTTGGGTTCCTGGAAGGAAGGACGTGTTCTTGGTGAAGAGAAATGGGAGGGAGAGGCCCTGGTGGCGCTGGAAGAGCTGGGGCCATGGCGGCGGTCGCTGCTGCCGGAGGTGGGGAAGATGACCTCCCCGGGTCGATTGGCTGCCACTGGGGGCTTCCTGGAGACCGCTTGAGGCTACCTTCGTGCGGAGACGAGCTCGGGGCTCCTTAAATAGGCAAGGCAAGGCGGTTCCGCGGCGGCCGTGGATAAGCTCTCCGGCGAACCGCCTCTCTGTAGCTAGGGCGACGTGGCAGCGACGAGGGCTAGCAGACACGCTTGCGGATGAGCTCGCACTGCTCCAGGGGCCAGGTGGCGAGCGGGAGAGGCTTGGGCGGCGCTGCCCGTGGCAGAGGCGCACTGCCGACGCCGGCGTGCCGCCAAAAGTGCTCTGGCGGTGGCGCTGTAGGGCACCAGGGCGGGCTGTCGTGTTGTGGCGAGGCGGGGAGTGCGTGGCGAGGTTCTGCCGTGAGGGCCAAGACAGGGGCGCGACGCGGCGGCTCATGTGCGCGGCTGCAATTTGCACACTCTGGGCGCGCCCAGCGCACGCCCACCAGATGCTCGGCGAAATGCCATGGCATGCTAGGTGGCTTGGTTGGAGCTGGGGGTTAGCAGGTCTAGGTTTGGGCTTGCAAGGGGATCAGTGGACAAGCTGGTTTGGTCAGGGGATCAGGTTCACAGTGCAAACCAAAAATTCATGCCAAAACAGATCATGCCCATAAGGTGTTTGACAAAATGCTAAGGGCACTTAGGCAAGTCTTGGAGTGGTCAAAAACTCTAGATCAGTGTCTCCTCGGGGAAACTTGTTTGTGCAAGTTTTACAAAACTACGATTCTGGACAGGAAATAAATGACATTATTCCATGAACAAAAATTAATCCAATGGGTGCATGCTCCTGGATTTAGGGGTTTGGTAGGGCTGTCTACAAGTAGGAGAAAACACAAGATCTTCGGAGCAAAATTAAATAGGGTTGCAGTAGAAATCACAAGGCTGGACTAGAATGAAAAAGAGGATGATTCACTCAATTTTTCAAAGAACATAAATAGGTTTTTGCGCAAAGTGGAATAATATGCTCCTACTGACCTCCCCTAATTTTGGTAGAAGTTTTAAAGAAATATTTAAATAGGTTGTAGTGTAAAATTGCTCTCTGGACCAAAGAAGAAAATTGGGTGTAGAGCTCAAAATATGCAATGAATTAAATATATTATTGCACAAAAGTGATTTAGAGACATCACATGACATCTCCAAATTTTGGTGAAATTTTTAGTTAAATATATCAAATGGTTGTAGTTCAAAAAGAGCTCCAAATTTTAAAACAAGTCATTTAATGAATAAAGCTCAGGGTGAAATAATTTTATAAATAAATCTCCTGATTGAGATATGTTTTTTTTAAATGAGAGGGAAAATAAGTCCAATATATTTTGGAAGGATCCACTTGGGAAAAAATTTCTTGATATTAAAAGAAAAGTTTTGAAATCAACAGAGATATACTTGCATGCAAAAATTTTAAACTCTTGGCAAAATTTTAATAACTAAAACCTGGTTAAAATTTTGGGGTGTTACAATAACCAAGCGGCCGACGTATTGGCGCGCATCGGCGCAAAACGTGATGCTGTCCCTCCAAACATCTTCCTGGAACGGCTATTTAAGACATCCGTACTATGGGAAGAGGAGTCCGGAAACAATAAACCGGAAGCAGCTGCATCAACCGACACAAAGCAATCTGACATAACCGGCGATTCAGCCGACGAAGTAACACCTTCAGCCCACGACATAATGGCAGTAATCGCCCCATGGACAGAGCCATTCCTAGCCTACTTGCTTCGGCAGGAACTTCCCGAAGACCAAAATGAGGCCCGCTGCATAGTCCGGCGATCTAAAGCCTACATGGTCCATGAGGGAGAACTCTATAAGAAAAGCACAACCAGAGTCCTTCAAAGGTGTATCTCCGAAGAAGAAGGGCGAAACCTTCTGGCTGAAATTCATGCCGGACTAGGCGGACACCACGCTGCAGCTCGGGCCCTTGTATGAAAGGCATTCCGTACAGGATTTTATTGGCCGACGGCCCGGGCAGATGCTCAGGACTTAGTCCGAAGATGCGTCGGTTGTCAGCTCTTTGCTAATCAGAGCCATATGCCACCCACCGCCCTCAAAACTATACCCATTACCTGGCCGTTCGCGGTCTAGGGGCTTGACATGGTTGGACCCCTTAAAGGGGGAACCCACAAGCAAAGGTACCTATTGGTCATGGCAGATAAATTCACCAAATGGATAGAGGCCAAGCCAGTTAAAACGGTAGAGTCCGGACCAATGATAGACTTTATATCCGGGGTAGTACACCGTTATGGTGTCCCCCACAGCATCATCACCGATAACGGCACGAACTTCACGGCCGACGAGGTTAAATCATGGTGCAAAAACATGGGCATTAAGCTCGATTACGCTTCAGTCTATCATCCTCAAACCAACGGTCAAGTGGAACGAGCAAATGGTCTAATAATGAGCGGCATCAAACCCAGACTAGTGCGGTCACTTACGAAATCTGACACGCATTGGGTAGAGGAGCTCGACTCTGTACTCTGGGGGCTGCGGACAACGCCCAACCGTACTACCGGATTCACACCATTTTTTATGGTATACGGCGCAGAGGCAGTTCTGCCCTGCGACATCATTCATGACTCACCTCGAGCGCGCATGTACGAAGAAAGAGAAGCCGAGCTGGATCGGCAGGACAGCTTGGACGTATTAGAGGAAGAATGCGACGTCGCCAAGGCTCGTTCCGCATTCTATCAGCAGCAGGCTCGAAGATATCAAAGCAGAGAAGTACGGGCCAAGACCTACAATGTTGGTGAACTAGTTCTACGCCTGTCGGACAAGAAAAAGGACAAGCTCAAGCCCAAATGGGAGGGCCCTTTCATTATCGATCAAGTCCTGACCGGCGGAGCGTACCGTCTACGAAATGCGTCGGACAACCGACTCGAGCCGAACCCATGGAACGCAGCCCGCCTCCAAAGATTCTACGACTAGCGCCAGACTAAGAGTTCGTCCCCTTCCCCCGTTCAAATTTTTACACTTCATCTGTCTTTTGTTTCTCTTTCTTGTCTTAACCCTTCTACTAAAAAGCCCTTAAGGGCCTACTTGCGCATTGTTCGCATACACTTGATGTGCCATCCGCACTCATTATACCTGGGGGCTTCTTTACGAGAAGCTTAATTATAAGGGCTTCATGCCCAGCACATGTGTCAAGCTTCCACATGTACCTTTTATTCACCATTATATGCATCGATATGACTTAAGTTTTGGCCAAGCTGGGTTGCCTGGCTCCTGTGCTTACCCCTACGTTCCCGATTGTTCGGCTAGGAGGTAAAGGGAGCACCTCTGCGATTGTTACTGCCGGGTCAGCCGGATGTGTACCTCAGACTGGGTGAAGCCGAAAGCTAGTGTTCTTAAGGGAATATTCGGTCGGTGACTTGAAAGACAATTTTTAACATACTTATTTATCTGCCCCAGATGTTTTTCTACCTTTTTCGCAGTCCGGACATGCACTTTAGGGCATGCCTCCCAGGGAAAGGAACCCTTAACGGAACTATTCTCCCTGGAAGATGTTTCTTACTAACCATGTAATATAACATAACTAGTTGGGCACTTGTCTGATAAAGCACTAATGCCCCCTACGCCTGGTCTCCACGCATACCCCAGTTGTTTCTTAACCGAGAAGGTATTCGGACACACTTCGGACTCTAGGGTCCCGAGGTTGAAGCGAAACGGTCGGAAAGACAAACGATCTACAATCCGGCTAGAAGACATTTCACATGTCATTTTAAAAATACATTGTCAAATCTACTCACTGTATTCCTCCTCAATCCCGTCTAACAGGCTGTCTAATTTATAGTCCTGTTGGGAAAATTTAGCGGCCAACTCTACTTGGCCATATACTAAACTCACAGGGATCTCCTTCCCGTCGGGCCCCATAGGTCCGACTTCGGCCATATGGTTGGGATCCACCTTCTTGTACCGTGTCTTCACCATGGCCCAGGCCTCCCTGGCACCTTGGCGGCAGGCCGAATTCTTCCACAAACGGAAGCGCTTCCGCACTCCCTGAAGCTTCTCCGCAAGCTCCCCAAGGCCTTCGGGCAGGGAGAGGGCTGGCCATAAAGCCTGGACGACGCCGCCCATTGCCTGCCGAACTCGTTTGAGCAGCTGCAACAATTCGAGAAGTTGATCACCCATCGATACGGGCATCTCCTCCGCTGGACGACCTGTGAGTATACCTACAGACATATCTTGTCAATTGAATTCCTCGCCGAACTCTTCTTTTCAAAGGAGTTCGCTCAAGCACTTACTATAAATGCCGCGACGAAGCCGCTTATTCTCCTTAACAGAGCCGGACAGCTCGGCCCGAATGCCTTTCAGCTCTTCTCCAAGCTGGACGTGGGCATCTTGGAGCCTGTTCCTTTCTTGCTGCACTCTTTTCAGCACCCTCTCGCCGGCCTTCAGCTGGCGCAGTAGCTCTTGCCTGTCCGGATATTGTCCGGCAGCACCTGCAATGTCACTATTAGACTTGCGCGCACACCGCACAGCGCTTATATTTTTCAAATAATGTGTTACCAGGAGGGGTCTCTGTGTTTCCTCCTGCGGTAGCAAGTGCGGCCTCAAGTTGGGCCTTGCAATCTTGCAGCTCCTGAGACAGTTGGGCATTCTTCTTGGTAAGATCCTGCGTTTCAAATGATCCTTAAATCAGTTAATATAACTACTTTAAGTCTCGAGGCCTACTAGCATATATAACTATTAAATTCTCTTACCCGTATATCCTTTACATACTGCTCCGTGGCTCTGGTAAAACCATCTTGAGCGGCACGGAGGTGCACGTCCCCCGCGTTAAAGGCATTCAATGCCTCAGGGGAGAAGCACGCGTCACGAAATACTGTCCAGCGGCGCCGGTGGTTCATGGCACTCTCCACCTCAGACTTGGTGGCAGACAGTCTGTCGGCATCCTTCGTTGGAGGAGTATCCGGCCCACGCCTTGCGCTTGCCTCCCCCTCCAGACCGGGTGCTGGAGCCTGGCCGGTAGAGGTCGGATTGGCAACCTATGCGCCCGCAGTCCGGCGGGCGCTTTTTCTCCTACAAAATTCATGAGCACTCAAACGCTTCCTAGGGACGTTGCTCCAAATAATGAACTGTGAGCTATACCTTTGCGGCGACGTTTCAGTCCGCGCCGCGCTCCTCTTCCGCCTGCTGGTCCGGACTGGCCTTTGTTGGTCAGCCGCCGCAGGCTCGGCTCCCCGCCCTGGAGGCGCTTCCTGCAAGACACCATCGCATGCGAAGGTCAGAGATGAGCAAGGAAGAAACAATGGTGTTGGGACTTTGGTCACAATCACCTGGGAAGCCGGATATAATCTGGGGTAGTCAGCCGTAATGGCGACTAAAGCATTATCCATGCTGAGCTAGTGGAACACCCCATCGATTAGCTCCACCTTTATGTCCGGATCCTCTCCCGAGGCCGGATCTTGGGATCTCTCTGGATCCTCAGGTTGCGGAGCTGGACTTATCATGTCCTCCACAATCCGACGCAGTTCCTGCGTCGAAGACATAATAAGCTTAAACTTTAAAAGCATGGGTTAGGCCCTTAAAGTGTTCGCTTACCCAACGCCGAGGGTTATTCATGGAGAACCCATTTAACGGGTTCGTCCGGAGAAGGTCCTCCTTCTCCCCCTTGTACAAGCCGGACAGGATCGTCACCAGATCCTCGGCCGAATCCGGTCCTTTGCGGCCATGACGGGAGACGTCGTCTTCCCCGTTGAAATTCCACATGGGGTGGCCCCTGTATTGCAGTGGCTGCACCCCCCGCGTAATGCATGTTGCCATGACTCCAATCATGGTCAACCTGGAATGGGCCAGTAACCTTATCCGGCCCATCAGATAATGGACGCTCTTGTCTTCCTCCAGCTGGGGGCTCCGTAGACGCCAACTAAGGCGTTTCTTTAGAGGAACAGAACTGAACTCCGGGAGGCCGATCCGAACAAGGTCCGGCAGCGGAGCGTCTTCTATGTAAAACCATTCCGAAGGCCAGTCTTCGGACGCCTTCTTAGGGGTTCCGGATGGATATCCGGTCCCGGCAATGCGCCATATTTCGGCGCCGCCCACTTGGTATATGGACCCCTCGTGAGAACGGGGTACGAGGCAGAACAGCCTCTTCCACAGTGCAAAATGGGGCTCGATGCCCAGAAATAGCTCGCAAAGAGGTACGTAACCCGCGATATGCAGGATAGAAGCGGGCGTAAGGTGATGGAGCTGGAGTCCGTAGAACTCCAGGAGCCCGTGGAGGAACAGATGTATAGGAAATCTGAGTCCCCTTATTAGATAGGGGACGAAGCATACCCGCTCCCCTTTGTTGGGACTTGGGGTAGCCTCCGCTTGCTTCCCACCTTGGTAGGTGGCCAACCCGGCTCGAACCGGGACCATGAAGGCCAGAGGGAGATATCCCTTTGCTTGAAGCGCCGCCAGCTCGTTGTGCGGGACGGAACATCTCCTCCAATCTCCTGGCAGAGGGCTGGGAGCGCGAGAAGAGGAGCCGCGTCGACGGTCCATGATGGAATGGATTTTTGGTCAGAGGCACTCTGATGAGTACTCACGGAAGGAAGATGGCGCGATTTGGATCCGGATTCCTGCCTCTCTTATAGACAGATTATTTGCACAGCTAGGGCGTAAAACATTAAAGATACCCTAGCTTTTCGCATTCGTGCGACGCGTGGAGGAAGGCCATTATTGGGTGTGGAAGCCAAGAAGCGCAACATTGATAAGGAAGCCGGACACTGTTCGGCAGGTGCATGGAACTTAAAGGAGAACCCGCCTTGCAACGCCGAAGACTATATGCGCGCTGGACTTATCGTCATTGAAGCCTGGTTCGGGGGCTACTGAGGGAGTCCTGGACTAGGGGGTGTCCGGACAGCCGGACTATCATCGTCCGCCGGACTCAAAGACTACGAAGATACAAGATTGAAGACTCCGTCCCGTGTCCGGATGGGACTTTCCTTAGCGTGGAAGGCAAGCTTGGCAATACGAATATGTAGATCTCCTACCATTGTAACCGACTCTGTGTAACCCTAGCCCCATCCGGTGTCTATATAAACCGGAGGGCTTTAGTCCGTAGGACATAACCTCCATTACAACAATCATACCATAGGCTAGCTTCTAGGGTTTAGCCTCCTTGATCTCGTGGTAGATCCACTCTTGTACTACCCATATCATCAATATTAATCAAGCAGGACATAGGGTTTTACCTCCATCAAGAGGGCCCGAACCTGGGCAAAACATCATGTCCCTTGTCTCCTGTTACCATCTGCCTAGACGCATAGTTCAGGACCCCCTACCCGAGATCCGCCGGTTTTGACACCGATAGTGGCCTTCATCGCCGCGGCACTTCGGACACAATATCCGAAGACTCTGATGCCCGCTCTTCCTCCGGAGAGGACGAGGAAGAGGAGGACATCCAATCCCCAAAGAGGGGAAGAAAGAAAAGGACGGCGTCCACATCCTTGGAGGCCGAGTTGCCTAAGAAGGGAAAAAAATCCCCTTCCGGAGGATTCCACCGCCGCTACCGACGGCATCCCGGAGTGGGATCCTAGGGCCCAGCCCCTGGTGAACTCGTGAGTATATAAAATCCGAACTTGTTTGCGCATCCAGACTCACTATGGCATGAAGTTTTAATCATTGAGCCATACTTTTTGGCAGTCCGGCGAGGTCCCGCACCGAACAATCTTCATCGAAGGATTTACTGGGCTCGGATGCTATGGACAGCGGGACACCCCCGAAGGCCCTTCCCAAAACACGTGAATAACACCAAGGTATCGTCCCAGAGGGACCTAGGCCAAGGAGGGGGGAGATCATCAAGGCGGCGCCCGGAGGTCAAACTTTAGGGGCCGGACACACGGGAGAAAAGGCTCCCATGGACGTCGACGGCGAGGGCTATCTCGAATTCGGCCCCCAGCCGGACACAATTCCGGAGACCGATACGGTTCCAGAATCAGGTAGGCAGCCTCCCTCGGCTGGGGGGGTGTGCCTGTTCCACCGGCAACCTCTGTCCAACTAGAGGTGCCAGATAGCGGCGCTGAAGAGCGCCTCCATCGTTGAAGAACACCGTGCCCTTATGGGTTCGGTGATTGAGAAGATTCAGTCCGCTGAGAGTGGACTGCATGAAGCCTGCATCAGCCTTATAGCGGGCTTTGAGGTATGTTTTGTGAGGTTTTGAAGAGTGTCATAGTATAGGTAGTAGCCCCTGATACACTGTTCGGTGAAAGAAAGAACCGGACAGAGGATCAAATATATGTTCGCAGGAGACTCACTTTATGGCATCTCTCCCTCTTTTTGATAAGTAGGTGTCGATAGCGACTGCCGCCTCTCATACTGCAGAAGTCTCCGGACTGAAGCAGAGTCTGCAGCGGGCCAAAGAAGAACTCTGCCGAGTGAATAAGCAGTTGGAGGATAACCAAGATATGCAAAAACCTTGTTCGTATTCAGCGCGAATGAATAAGTTAGTATGATGAAAATATTTTTATGATGTGCTCTAGGGGCGACGACCGAAATTGAGGCTCTTAAGAAGGCTGTGGCCGAAGCCGAGAAGAAGGTAGCCGCAGAGTAGGCTCTTCATGAAAAACATGAGGCCAGGGTTATTGAAGCCGAGCAAGGGCTCCAAGAGGCCTTGAAGAAATGCGAGACCTTGGAGCAGAGTTTAACGGAGAAAGAACCTGAACTCTCCCAAGCTCGTCAAGCCGCATGTGATGCCCGGGGGGAAGCCCAAGGTGCCCTGCAGGAAATCCAGGAGGCGAGGAAGATCGCGACCGGTAAGGCTTTTTCTATGCAAAGCAAGTATTTGAAGGGAGAAAATCACGTTTAATTTGAATTCGGATTTCTCCAGGGGTATTTGCAGAACTGTTGCGCAGCCTATCTGATGTCGCCCAATTCTACAGGGCTGAAGAAAGGAGCACCACGGAGAAGCTCTTCTGGTCACAGTATCTAGCGCCAAAGTATCCGGTGCCTTTGCCGATCAACTGAAGCAGCTAATCGAACTGCATAAGGCGGTCGAACTAGCCATGAAGGATTTAATTATCCGGCTATGGCCTGCCGAGCCGATTCCCAGTAGTTACTTTGGGCTCGTGAAGCGGCTGATGAGTGCCTGCTGTCGGTGTCAAAACCGGCGGATCTCGGGTAGGGGGTCCCGAACTATGCGTCTAGGTGGATGGTAACAGGAGACAAGGGACACGATGTTTTTACCCAGGTTCGGGCCCTCTCGATGGAGGTAAAACCCTACTCCTGCTTGATTGATATTGATGATATGGGTAGTACAAGAGTGGATCTACCACGAGATCAAGGAGGCTAAACCCTAGAAGCTAGCCTATGGTATGACTGTTGTAATGGTTGTTCGTCCTACGGACTAAAACCCTCCGGTTTATATAGACACCGGAGAGGGCTAGGGTTACACAGAGTCGGTTACAATGGTAGGAGATCTACATATCCGTATCGCCAAGCTTGCCTTCCACGCCAAGGAAAGTCCCATCCGGACACGGGACGAAGTCTTCAATCTTGTATCTTCATAGTCTTGGAGTCCGGCTGATGATGATAGTCCGGCTATCTGGACACCCCCTAGTCCAGGACTCCCTCAATAGCCCCTGAACCAGGCTTCAATGACGATGAGTCCGGCATGCATATTGTTCGGCATTGCAAGGCAGGTTCCTCCTCCGAATAACTCATAGAAGATTGTGAACGCCATGATAGTCTCCGGCTCTGCAAAATAAATTCCACATTCCACCATAGAGAGAATAATATGTACACAAGTTCAATCTGCTGACATATTTTGTGGCATGACGTCATACCACCACCAAGCCTTTACTTGAACCGTTTTTTATCATACCACCTCAGTGCGTTTAGCGAAGCGGTTTCCTTGGCACATCTTGTCGAAGCAGAGATCGTGTTCCCCTTATTCCGGGATTCCCATCAATACGGACGTGGGTAACCCAACCGTGCCCGTTGCCACGCCCCCTCTACCGGAGGCGAGTCCCGAACGGTCAAGGGGACGGCTCTTCGTATTCTCCCTCTTTATAATGGGACCAAGGCTTCTTTCTTTTCTTCAATCCTCAATCGAATCTAGTCCTTGCCCCGAGTTCCAACACCCAGAGCCCCAGATTCGAGCGCTTCGGACCTTCAACAATGTCCGGCTCCGACCTACATGGCCAGTGGATGCCCTCCTCCATCACGGAAGAAGACGTACTAAAGCTGCGAGAGGCCAAGTACCTGACTTACGAGATTTCACATAGGTTGCCCGCCGAAGGGAAAGTCATCCCCACTCCCGAGCCTGGCAAGTATGTCATGTTTGTATCCCACCTCCGTCGGGGTTTAGGCTTCCCGATGGATCCTTTTGTGAGAGGGCTCGTGTTTTACTATGGGTTGGAATTCCAGGACTTGGCTCCGGAGTCCATCCTCCATATCTCTTCATTCATTGTCGTCTGCGAAGCCTTCCTCCGCGTTACCCCTCACTTTGGCTTGTGGCTTAAGACCTTCGACGTGGACCGAAGATGATCGAGGGGCGTCAAGCAGAGTGCGGCGGGGCGGTTGTAAGCAGAAGGGCCGACGCTCCATGGCCCGAGGGCTCTTTTCAGGAGGAGCTCAGCTTGTGGCAGTAGGAGTGGTTCTACATAACCACTCCCAGGGGCAGCGGGCAGAAGCCGCCGCCCATCTTCCGCTCGGGCCCTCCACAGCGGCTGATGTCATGGGTTAGCCAAGGGCTCAACTGGGGCCGTCAAAGGACGTGCCCCTACTGCAGGGCCGGATTCAAGACCTCCAAGCGAGGGAGATCGATCTGGTCGTGGTGATGCAGCTCATACTGATTAGGCGTCTCCTGCCCTGCAAACGCCGTCCTCTCCGGCTGTGGGAGTTTAATCCGGAGGGACCATGAATTCTCCAACACTTCATGGGTACGACACCCGTGGATATGTACAAATTGTTCTTCGGATCACGAGAGGCATGTCCGGAATTGACTGAGGACGCCGGCCTGAGCTGCAATCGCCCGGACACACAAGTAAGTAGCTCCGTGTCCAGACATACCGTTTGTTTGCCTTTCTATGATTCGCCTTTTGACAAATTGCCCTCTAAACATGAGTGGATAGCGCAAGCAAAACTGATACGGTGTCCGGCCCCCCACCCAAAGTCCACGCCGGATCCCGTGCTGGTCAGGATGCTGGAGGTTGCGCCTTGAGAGGAAGGCGAAGGGGAGAATAGAGGTACTATCGCCTCAACCAAGGAGGCTTTTGAGGAAGGGGGGATCGAGAATCCCTCCTTCAAAGGGGAGAAGAGGACCGCCTCCGAAAACCAGGAGGCCAAAGCCCCGAAGCGGGGGAAGAGATCTTCACCAGAGGGTCCTGCGTCCGGCGAGGCTCCAGCCGCACAGTCTCCCCTAAAGAATCAGCCCTCCAGCGAGCCGTAAGTAGAAAAAAGGGAGTTTTGTAATAAGGGACATCCCTATTTGTGCTTCTGAGGATAACTTAAGTTTTTACCTTGTAGTTCGGATCTCCGTCCTTCTCAGATGAGCTCGTCTTCGGGGGAATTCCGTCCGGAGATGATGGAGAGCGAGACGCCTCCATCTGCCGCACCATCGGATAGGGCGGACGGGCCTGAAGTGTCATCACGGAGGGTATCCCCGAGTCCGGCAGGGCCGAATAGTTCGGCACCAACTGGTGTGCGGCCGGGGGAGCTAAAGGATCTGCTTGAGTGGGCGTCCATCTCAGAAGGTCACCGTACACTGATGAGTATGGTGATTGAAAGAATTTCATCCGCCGAAGGAGGATTGCGTGATGCCGTCAGGAGTTTGCTAGCGGGGTTTGAGGTACGTAAAAATGACATACCCTTTGACAGTTTTACACATAAAGTGGGCCCTGTATAGATAGTAGCCCCTGAGACTCAGTAGGGTGTCGAGAACGACAGCGTGCCGAGGATCAAAATCCCAGGTATTGATTTTCGCCTTTCCTATGCAGGTGGCGGATAGTTCGGTGGCTAGCCGGACTGATGGAGTTGCTGAACTAAAGCGGCAGCTCGACGCTGCGGATGCGGACATCGCGCTGGTCAATAAACGACTTGACGAGTCACAAGGTAGGTTTTTTCTCCGTGGTCACCTAGTAAGGGAGCCGAAGCCCACTCCTTACAACATGTGTGCTAAATGCAGATGGTGCCGCTGCTGTGGAGAGCCTTCAGGCAGAACTTGCTCAAGCCAAGGAGCAAGCCAGAAGGAGTGATGCGGCTACCTCGAGGGCGGGCGAAGAGCTAGAAGCCGAAAGGGCTGCACACTTCCGAAGCAGGAAGGAGATGGCCGAAATGGCCGTGAAGTTAAAAGATGCTACCGACCGCAATGAGGTTCTTGAAAAGGAGCGCCTAGCGGAGCGAGAAGACCTGGGGAAGGCCACCGCCGAAGCCAAGGATGCCCGTTCTGCAATGCAGGCTATAAAGGAGGAGTTGCGCCAGGCCGGAGACATTGTGGCTGGCAAGCCCTTTCTACTGCGCTGAAGGTTTACAGATCCAAAGTATGCTCATCTTGGCTAGCTGTGGGGTCCGGAGGATCCTTATATGGACTTAGCGGCGAGTGCGGCAGATGCCGTTGTGCACTTTCGAAGTCGAAGGATCACAAGACGGAAGAGTTGTTTTGGTCTCAATTCCATAGTCCGGAGCGTTCACTTCCGCTGAGCGATCGGTTGGCCGAGTGGGCTGAGCTGAATAGATTGTCCGGACTTGCCATGACGGATATCATGACTCATGTCTGGCCGGATAGGCTCAAGCCGAAGAGTTATTTTGGCTTATTGCAGCAATTTCTTGGGGCGGTGCCACATATGAAGGGGATGAAGCGGTCGGCCTGCATAGAGGGTGTACGGATGGCCCTCGCCCGTGTGAAGACACATTGGACAGAGATGGATGCCACCGCTGTTGCGACCCAGGGTTCGGACCAGAGCCGGTTACCCGTCGAGCACTATTTTGGGGAAGTTCTGCGTGCTGCTCGTGTAATAGAGTCGCAGTGCTCAAAAAATGTCATGTTCAAATGAATGTTTTGGTTTGTAAAACGATGTTTATGATGTCAGCGCTTTTTTGTACTTGTGCGTTCAAGTATGGAAATATCTCCTGTGCGGCCGTTTATGTATACGTGTGTATAACCTGAAAGATGGCAGTCGTCGACTTCAGCCCCCACGCACAAGGTGCGGGGGTGTTCGCAAAAATAGCGCATTTTCACACTTAATCTGACGTCTCGGTCCTGTGAAGGAGGTGGTAGCGTAGCAAACGAGGCAACCGGACTATAATGCTTTATCACTTTCACTTAGACATAGGAGTTCGAGGGTGGGGCTATGATATAGCACCTAGGGGCACCGCGCTCTCCGAATTCGGGCCGCGTATGTGCCTGACCTGGAAACGGTTCTTCGTCAAAGCGGAGGAATTCTAAACATTCCGGTAGTCGATCGAGTGGTTGACCAGTCTCTCGCTGTATCATGACAGTCAGTTTTCGGCTTTCTCTACTGAGGTGCTCGCCCGACCGAACCGGGGCACAATCGCAGTAGTTCTCCTGGTGCCGCGTTAGCCGATGATACGGAACGTAAGGTAGCAAAACACAGGAGCCGGGCAAACCCAACATTTGACCAAAGACATGATTTGGAGCTAATGCATATAAGGCCTAACTCGAGACGCCGAACACTCCCTAAGGTATTCGGTCTTTATGATAGCGGGTAGAACAATGCCCTAAGCCCCTAGTGTCCAGGTACACGCAAGGTCCTCTGACGCGGCCGATGCCAAAACGTCAGTCTCCTCTCTCGTTATAATGAGAAACCAGGGGATATATAGCAACAAGAGACAGTAAAAAAAGGTTTACGCAGGGTCTTAATCGGAAAAGAATCCTTGCAACGGGTCCCTACTGCACGTCTGCGCCTGTGTCTCCGTTGTGTTGTATCCTGGACGGGTGTAACACGATGTTCATCTGTAAAAGAGAGGAACTTAGTTTGAAAAGTAATCGTGCAAAAAATGAATTAAAAATCGAAATATGAATGAATGAATAAAGCTGAGCTTATATTAGCTCATACACACAGCCCCTTGTAAACGGGTGTGCGGCTAGGGAGCCCCTGGCTTATTTATGCCGGACTCGTCTAGCCGTGTCCGGGGTCTTGAACAACCTTTTAATGAGATGATGCCGCATGGACCAGGCATTTTAAGTGTAAGAGACGCGTAGTGTGGTATTGCATTAAAGCGGACAAAAGCTTCACGTCCCAATAGTGTTTGATGGCTACTCTTGAATGGGGCGACATGAAAGATTAGCTTTTCGCGTCGGAAGTTGTCGGGTGACCCGAACACAACTTCTAGTAGTAAGGAGCCCGTGCACTTGGAGTAAGGGCCTGGCGTCACTCCTTTGAAGGAAGTGCGGCTATGTCGAATTTTAGTAAGGTCTATCCCCAACTTGCGGATTGTGTCCGGATATAGCAGATTTAAATCACTGCCGCCGTCCATCAGGACTTGTGTAAATTGTAGTCCGTCGATTATAGGATCCAATATCAGAGCAGTCCATCCTGCGTTTCGAATGCTTCTAGAATAGTCCAGGTGGTCGAAAGTAATTGGTTTTGACATCCAATCTCGGGGTTCCGCTGGGGTGGGCCGTGCGACACCTACTTTGGCAGGTGCCGCATTGTTGTTCCGTGTTATCACATGAAGTGAGTTTACTGTTTTGACTTCTTGTGGGAAAGTCTTCTGTTTTCCGGCGCTCTGCTGGTGGGGTTCGTCATCATCCTTGCTTGGCGCGTCGAGCCCCTTGTGTTCGGCGTTGAGTTGGCCGGACTGTTTGAAGACCCAACAATCTCGGTGGGTGTGGTTTGTAGGCCTTCCGGAGGTGCTGTGGATTTGACATATCTGATCCAAAATTTTGTTTAAGTTGGATAGCTCTTCACTGTTGTCCTTAGGAGGCAGTGTTTTGTTGTTCGGCCGCGAGCTTTTGAATCCGGCGTTGACTGCCGTATTCTTTGGGCTTTTTTCTTTATTTCGGCGCTGGTCCTTTCTCCGCCGTGATTTTCCGTTTCCATCTCTGATCTCGGATGTACTCGGGTCGCTGGTGCTGCATCTTGCTAGCCAGCTGTCCTCCCCTGCGCAAAAGCGGGTCATGAGGCTTGTTAGCGCGGCCATTGTTCTCGGCTTCTCTTGGCCGAGGTGTCTGGCGAGCCATTCATCTCGGACATTATGTTTAAAAGCTGCTAAGGCTTCAGCATCCGGACAGTCGACTATTTGGTTCTTTTTGGTAAGAAACTTGTTCCAGAATTTGCGCACTGACTCTCCGTGCTGTTGAGTTATGTGACTTAAATCGTCTGCATCCGGAGGTCGGACATAAGTCCCTTGAAAATTTGATCTAAACGCGTCCTCGAGCTCTTCCCAACTTCCAACAGTATTTTCTTGGAGGCTTTTGAGCCAATGCCGAGATGGCCCTTTGAGCTTGAGGGGTAGATATTTTATGGCGTGGAGATCATCTCCTCTAGCCATGTGTATCTGCAGTATGTAATCCTCAATCCAGACTACGGGGTCTGTTGTTCCGTCGTATGCCTCTATGTTTACGGGTTTGAATCCCGCTGGAAATTCATGATCCAGCACCTCATCGGTGAAACATAGTGGGTGTGCGGCGCTCCTGTATTTAGGCGTGCCGTTATCTTCAAGCATGCGGCGTGTTGTGTTGCTTCTTGGGGCCCTCTTTTTTGGCCCATAAATGGACCTGACCGGGCCATCTGTTTTGCGAGGATCATGTGTCGTCTTGTGTGCGGCGCCGCTTGTCGCTTTTGGCCTGTCATCTGGTCATCTATCTGGCCAGGCGGCCTCTTTGCTTTTTGACTGTGGGGGCTCTATGGCCTCCTCGTCGAATTCTGGCAGCAACTTGCGCTTCGGGTAGCTCTTTGTTTGGTGGCTATTGCCATATATGTCCGCGGTCTTGAGTACTTTGCTCCACCTCATTCTGAGTATGTCTTCTGCTGTTTTGAGCTTCCATTTTTCCTTTTTCAGACTTCTTGTAGTGGCGACAAGTCTTTTGTGAAGGTTCTTATGCTCCGGTGGTGTGTCCAGCGTGAGGTCGTCTGGACTGTTGTTTTCGTCGGGCATGGATTGATTATCCGATTCGTCCTGTTCGGATGGTTGCTTGGTTGAATGTTCGTCGTCCACTGGTTTGCCCTGCTCTATTGTTGGGTCATTAGGAGTGTTGTTTTTGTCGAGGCGGGACTTAGGGCGGCGTCTGCGTCGCCGTTTTGGTTGTTTGTCGGTGGAATTATCCTTTGCCGCGTCCCATTGTTCCTCGTTATCGCTTCCTTTTGGGGTGTCCACCATATATACATCATGGGTTGGGGTGGCCTTCCAATGCTCGGTAGGCGCTGGTTCTTGGTAGTCTCCGGCATCGTCGTCCATACCGTCGATGTCTTCGGAGTCGTAGTCTAGCATGTCAGTTAGATCGTCCACAGTGGCTACAAAGTGGGTGGTGGGTGGGCTTTGAATTTCTTCGTCGTCCGCATCCCAACCATCCTGACCGCAGTCCGGCCAGGGTTCTCCTGATAACGACAGATGCTTTAGTGAGTTCAGGATGTCACCAAAGGGCGAGTGCTGAAAGATGTCCGCAGCGGTGAAATCCATGATCGGCGCCCAATCAGATTCGATTGGTAGGGGCGCAGGAGGTTCGGAGTCCGGCAAGGAGTCCGGCACCTCGGAGTCATGAGCTTTATAAGGGACAAGGTCAGTATTCGGCTCCATCACCTTAGAAGTTGCAGTTCCCAAGGCGGTGTCCAGCCACCTGTCCTCGATCTACACGGTCGGCTCCGAACTATGGGTCGGAGCGGATTCATGTGCGGCCTCCAAGGTACTGTCAGGCGGCAGAGCTAGATCATACCCATCATGACAGTGCGGCACACTCGGCTGTGGCTCGAATCCGTCGAAGATCAAATCTCCTCGGATGTCAGCCGTGAAGTTTAGGCTTCCAAATCAGACCTGATGGCCAGGGGCCTAGCTTTCGATCTGCTCCAGATGGCCAAGTGAATTGGCCCGCAGTGCAAAGCCGCCGAACACGAAGATCTGTCCGGGGAGAAAATTCTCAACCTGGACTGTGTTGTTGTTTGAAGAAGCCATCAAGCCTATCGGTGACGACACAGAGGAACTCCCAATGAAAGCACCAATGTCGGTGTCAAAACCGGCAGATCTCGGGTAGGGGGTCCGGAACTGTGCGTCTAGGCGGATGTTAACAGGAGACAAGGGACACGATGTTTTTACCCAGGTTCGGGCCCTCTCGATGGAGGTAAAACCCTACTCTTGCTTGACTGATATTGATGATATGGGTAGTACAAGAGTGGATCTACCACGAGATCAAGGAGGCTAAACCCTAGAAGCTAGCCTATGGTATGATTGTTGTAATGGTTGTTCGTCCTACGGACTAAAACCCTCCGATTTATATAGACACCGGAGAGGGCTAGGGTTACACGGAGTCGGTTATAATGGTAGGAGATCTACATATCCGTATCGCCAAGCTTGCCTTCCATGCCAAGGAAAGTCCCATCCGGACACGGGACGAAGTCTTCAATCTTGTATCTTCATAGTCTTGGAGTCCGGCTGACGATGATAGTCCGGCTATCCGGACACCCCTTAGTCCAGGACTCCCTCACCTGCCCTCGACTCGAAGTCATCAAGCGGTCGGTCTGTATGGAGGGTGCGCCAATGGCCTTCGCCCGTGCGAAGGTGCACTGGGCGAAGATGGATGCTGAAAAGCTGATGATCGAAGGACCGCCGGAGGGGAGGGAGCACCGCAAGCCCGAGTTATATTATGATAGTGTCCTGAAAGGATCCTGCCTTATGGCGGAGCAATGTGCCAAGGACATTATATTCCCATGAATAAAGTCATGTTGTCCTTTGTAATGTGAAACAAGGTCATTTCTATTATTTATTGCCTGTTATTTGAAAGTTTTTCCTCCTGTGCGGCCATTTTATATAATAATCCTGAGAGTTGGCCAGTCGTCGGCTTCTGCCCCCATGTAAGAAGTACCAGGGTGTTAAGGATAAACATGAGCAATCTTTACCCCAGTTTTGGGTCCTTGAAGGAGGTGTTCAGCGCAACGAACCAGGCAATCGGACTATAAGGCTTTATCAGTCTCACTTAGCTATAGGAGTTTGACAAAATAAAGGTAGGCGCAGCCCCTACTGTTCAGAAGACCGCACTAGGGGCTCTATAAGCAACTGATCGAAAGATAAGCCAATCCATCGCATGCTGCATTAGTTATCGCATAATGTGGAAGAAATCCTTAAAGATTTTGCAACCTCTCGAATAGCTGACCAACTCTCGCCATATCATTCCAGTCAGTTTTTGGCTTTCTCTACTGAGGTGCTCGTCCGGAAGAACTAGGACACAATCGCAGTAGGTCTCCCTTTACTACCCTAGCTGATATAGCGGAACGTAGGGTAGCAAGCATAGGAGCCGGGCAACCCAACTATTGACCCAAGACATGATTCGGAGCCGATGCATATAATGCTATAAGTTCGGGGTGCCGAACGACCGTGAAGGTTTTCGGACTTTATTGCCGTTTTATGGGTACAACAAGGCCCCTGGCATATTAAGGCATGTCGCAGTGTACGGATGCCATTTGACAAAGAATGTCAATAAGAAACAACAACAGATAAGCGTCATATAAAGCCACATGTTGTAATTGAATAACACGAGTACAGGTAATGTGATAAAAAGAAATATGATTTCGGAACCTGCTGAGACCAGGCGGTGGGAGGCTATTTGCGGATTCGGATTGTAATCAGATGGTCATCGAGGGGAATATCTAAGGATTCCCTTACGTGTTTGAGCTGTTTCCCTTTTTGGTATATTCGTCGGTTGATGGGTCTAGTCTCCATGTCGCCAGTCCTGGCCTACACAAAAGTGGACCTGCAAAGAAAATGCAAAAAACGTTTGTGAGCCGGGGAGCGGTTAAGCCGCATTGTGTGGCCTATCCTAGCTTTGCTGCTGTTTTACTTCCAGAGGGTTTAATTGAGCTCCTGACGAGCCGGGCTGTCCTGCCGTGTAGTAGTTCAGACTCCTTTGACAGTGTCCGGAAGCTTGGCCATCGACTCAAGGGTTCGATTGAAAGGTGCCACTCGTTGCTTCTACTATTAAGGTGGTGGTGCACTCTTCGGCACGGAGGGAGCGTTCGGCCTTGCCATTAATTGTTATGACGCCGCGCGGACCGGTCATCTTGAGCTTAAGGTAGGCATAATGTGGCACCGTGTTGAATCAAGCAAACGCGGTTCATCCGAGCAGTGCATGATAGTTACTGCGAAAAGGGATGATATCGAAGATTAACACTTCGGTACAGTAATTATTCAGTGGTCCCAAGACTACCTCCAGAGTGTTAGAGCCTGTAAAACAGGCCTCCACAGCTGGTATAACACCTTTAAAGGTGGGTTTAGTGGGTTTGATTATCGAAGGATCGATACCCATCTTACGCACTATGTCCTGATGCAGCAGGTTCAGACTGCTGCCTCCGTCCATGAGGACTCGTGTGAGGTGGAATCCGTCAATTATTGGGTCCAGGACTAGTGCGGCCGAATTGCCTTGACTGGTATTAGCAGGGTGATCCGTACGGTCAAAGATGATCGGGCCGGACGACCATAGGTTATATTTTGCGGCGACTGGCTCCGTTGCGTCGTCATCCCTGAGAGTGCACATCTGCTCCCGCTTCGGAATATGGGTCGCGTTTATCATGTTCACCGTTTTGATTTCCGGGGGAAATTTCTTTTGTCCTCCTGTGTTCAGTGGCCGGGGCTCCTCGTCATCATCATCGCTTTGCGACCCCTTCTTCTTGTTTACGGCACCTGACCTGCCGTCTTGCTTGAAGACCCAGCATTCTCAGTTGTTATGTTTGGCTGGTGTTCCTGGGGTGCCGTGAATTTGGCATGGACGGTCGAGTATGCGGTCTAGACTGGACGGGCCCGGATTGTTCATTTGGAATGGCTTTTTCCGCTGACCAGACTTAGAGCCACTGAATCCGGCATTGACGGCCGTGTCTTCGGCATTATCGCCACTATTGCGACGCTTGTGTTTGTTGCGTCAGGGCTTGCCGCTACTATCTCTGGCTTCTGCGGTGCCAGGATTTCTTGATGTGCTGTTCCTGCGAGCCAGCCAACTATCCTCGCCCGCACAAAAGGGGGTCATGGATGTCATCAGGGCTGCCATGGACTTCGGCTTCTCTTGGCTGAGGTGTCGTGAAAGCCACTCATCACGGATGTTATGCTTAAAGGCCGCTAGGGCTTCGGCATCCGGACAGTCGACAATTTGGTTCTTTTTAGTTAGAAACCGAGTCCAGAATTTCCTGGCTGACTCTCCGGGCTGTTGGGTTATGTGACTTAAATCATCAGCATCCGGTGGTAGCAGATAAGTGCCCTGGAAGTTATCCAGGAATGCGTCTTCCAGGTTCTCCCAACTTCCAATGGAGTTTGCCGGCAAACTATTCAGCCAATGCCGAGCCGGTCCCTTGAGTTTTAGTGGGAGATACTTGATGGAATGTAGATCATCTCCGCGGGCCATGTGAATGTGGAGAAGAAAACTTCTATCTGTACAGCGGGGTTTGTAGTCCCATCGTAGGGCTCTATATTCACGGGATTAAACCCTTCTAGGAATTCATGCTCCATTACTTCGTCAGTGAAGCATAGGGGGTGTGCAGCGCCTCTATGTCGGGCTACATCACGATGCAGTTCAACTGAGTCTAGTCTGTTGTATTCAGCCCGGCCGGATTTGTATGTAGTATATCCGACATGGCGGTTATCGTCACGCGTTGGGGCGCGCCCTCGTGATCTGTAGATCGATCTTGATTGTCCTACTTTGTTTTCCAATTCAACTCGCAGGTCATGCGTGTAGCCCCGGGCCTTCGTATTTTTTTTTGAATGGCGACGGGGTGCGGGCTGGTGTTCAGGCTGAAACGCCGCTTTGTCTCGGCCACGAGGTGGCCGGTCAGCCGCATCCTGCGCTGGTAGTATAGGCTCTAGTGCCTCCTCCTCGAATTGAGGTAACAACCTGTGCTTTGGGTAAATTTTGTTTGGGCGCTCGAGTCTGTATTCCTCGACTGGCAGGTGTTGACACCAGATTTTGGCACGGTCAATAACTTATTTAAGATGGCCTCAAATGGAAAAGTGATCTTCATGAAAGAGTTATGTATTATCGATATGAACATATTTGAAGTTTGGGTTATCGCAGTCCGATTTCATCTCGAAGGCCGAAACTATGCTCAAAGTACTAAGATCTTATATTCAAAGTACAGTTTGGCTGATTAAGCCCCCAAGATGGACTCAAATGGAAAAATTATCTACACGGATTGTCTTTGTTTCGTTGAAAAGATCGATTTTGATATAAAAATCGTTCCAATGCGAGTTCGTATGCAAAAGTTAGAGCCATCGGAATACAGCCCTATCACGAGGCAAAAACTGGCGCGCCCCACTAGACACCCTGTCTGATGGGTAGCGCGAGGGATAGCCTGTTTTGAGCGACTGATTTGACCCTCGAGATGACCTCTGATCAAAGAACGTTCAACATAAAAGTTGTTCGTCTCGTCGAAACGGTCAAGATTGCTTTTGGGCTTGTTTCTATCCGAGATCGTTTACCACCACAAAAAAGACCCGCAAGGAGCAGCCAGTTTAAACCGAACAGTTTTGGAAAGTTCGGACAAAACCAATCCGAATTTGACTAGGGTTTTGGACGTGAATCCAAGCGTTTTCCTTGCACGGGAAGTCCAGCCGCCTCTTATATACCTAAGGGGTGACAGCCGATTGAACAACACACAATCGATCAATCAATCTACCACTTTTTATCTTTTATCTTTTCTCCTTAACCCTAGTTCTTCTTCTTCCTCGTTCTTCATTCGTTCTTCTTCATTGCAGGGCGGCGAACCTCGAGGCCCTAGGGGCGATCAGGTCGACCTAGGGCAGCCCATAGCCGCCGCGCGCCCAGACGGGGTCCCTTCCGGGCGTGTGGGGTTTCGGGTCCTCAAAAGCACCCGCCGGATTGCCTGCGTACCGCGCTTCCGGATTGACATCGGTAAGAGAATGCAAAATAAAATTCATAGCCGAATGGGGAGATACAAAATCTGAATCATTCGTTTGCTTAACTTCAAAGCCGTTCTCACACCAAGATCGGCTAGAAAACAAGAAGTTTACCTTCAATTCAAGCATGTGTGACCAAATATTTGATTTATTGCTCAAAAATAATTACATAAGAATTATTGATCACCATGTTGAGCCATCTATCCAAGGACGAATGTATTGTAAGTTGTATGATTCGTTCAAGCATAATTTTGAGGATTGCAACATGTTCCGTCAAATAGTTAAATCGGCCATTGAAAAAGGACGATTGAAGTTTGTTAAAACACCAAGAGATGACCAGTCTATTCCAATTGGTCCTGATGGCAAAAAGTTTTTGCATCGGCTGCTTCAAGCCGATACATTTAAAGAGAAGGTAAAAACTACAGGTGATGGGATCAAGCTTTCAAGTAAAGAAGTTGTTGAAGAGCATAATGACCATAATCTTGAGGGTGGGAATTCCATCGAAGCTACAATGGAGATACCAAGTACTGGGGGGCAGCAAGCAAATCCAAAGATCGGTGCAAGCACAACCAAAGAAAACAAAGGCCGATGTAAGCACAAAGGTAAAAAGCCGAAAGTCACTTTCGCACAACTATTGGAAAAATATCAAAAGAAGAGTGAAGAGAAGAATGCTTATCGGCCAAATCATGCAAAGAAACCAAGATCACCCCCAAGGCGCAAATATGAGGATTGATATTGGCAAAGTGATAATTGTAATGCAACATATTCATATCCTTATTTTGGGCCGCCAATGCCAATGCCGTTGATGCCTCCCTATGCTCATATAGATACATATTCATCATGGGACAGGTATGATACAAGGGCACATTCTCCATCTTATTCTAGACCATCTCACCAATACTATGCAGCTCCATGGAGATCAACATTTGAAGAATCACGTGTCAAAGACTGTTTCAATCATAAAGAGTCGTTCTGGTGCACAAGGAAGAATAAGGAGGTGGTTGAGCAAATCTACCGCGTCAAAAGAGATGGTCGTAAGAGTGCCACTTCAGATATGATCTCAAATGAAAAAGAACCAATTAAAGTGTTGACATTGGCTACAAAAGGCAATGAGGCAAGTCAATCAAGTGCCAAATCTGAAGGGAAGAAGTTGAGAGTGCACAAGGTAAAACAAGAATTGCCATTACTTCAAACAAAATTGCAGCTGGGATGCCCACTCGGCTTATCGTATTGGCAAAAGAAGGAGTTGCAGAAGCTTAGTGCACAAGAACTTGAAAAGAGAAATATGGCATGGGTTCCCAAAAGAAATATTCAAAATAAGAATTATGTGCGAGCTTTCTTTACAAGGAGTGCGACAAAGGTGAAGAAGGAAAAGAGTGAAAGCTACGAAGGACCAAGTCGAAGGTTCCAACATCTTCGGTCCACACATTATCCATTTTCTTCGACAATGCCGTTGATGCCTATGCCATGGAATTATTCATCAGGTATGATTGGTTACCCTCAATGGGCTTATTTTAATCCATGGATAAAATATAATTTCTTACATCATGAAAGGGTATTACCAAATCATTATATGTTCGATTAGCTTCACTTTTGTTGCTAATCTAAATGGCCGATATATACTTATCATCCAAAGCAGGTACAAAATAGCCAATGGAGTGTTGACATCGCACTCAGAACAAACTTCGTGCAAGTTATTTTTCGGCACACAAGTTTTGCCGAAAAACAGGGGGCATGTGTTGACACCAGATTTTGGCACGGTCAATAACTTATTTAAGATGGCCTCAAATGGAGAAGTGATCTGCATGAAAGAGTTCCATATTATCGATATGAACATCTTTGAAGTTTGGGTCATCGCAGTCCGATTTCATCTCGAAGGCAGAAACTATGCTCAAAGTACTAAGATCTTATATTCAGAGTATAGTTTGGCTGATTAAGCCCCCAAGATGACCTCAAATGGAAAAATTATCTACAAGGAATGTCTTCGTCTCGTCGAAACGATCGATTTTGTTATAAAAATCGTTCCAATCCGAGTTCGTATGCAAAATTTAGAGCCATCGGAATACAGCCCTATCACGAGGCAAAAACTGGCGCGCCCCACCACACACCCTGTCTGATGGGTAGCGCGAGGGATAGCCTGTTTTGCGCGACCGATTTGACCCTCGAGATGACCTCTGATGAAAAAACGTTCAACATAAAAGTTGTTCGTCTCATCGAAACGGTCAAGATTGCTTTTGGGCTCGTTTCCATCTGAGATCGTTTACCACCACAAAAAAGACCCGCAAGGTGCAGCCAGTTTAAACCGAACAGTTTTGGAAAGTTCGGACAAAACCAATCCGAATTTGACTAGGGTTTTGGACGTGAATCCAAGCCTTTTCCTTGCACGGGAAGTCCAGCCACCTCTTATATACCTAAGGGGTGACGGCCGATTGAACAAAACACAATCGATCAATCAATCTACCACTTTTTATCTTTTATCTTTTCTCCTTAACCCTAGTTCTTCTTCTTCCTCGTTCTTCGTTCATTCTTCTTCAATGCAGGGCGGCGAACCTCGAGGCCCTAGGGGCGATCAGGTCGACCTAGGGCAGCCCATAGCCGCCGCGTGCCCAGACGGGGTCCCTCCCGGGCGTGTGGGGTTTCGGGTCCTCAAAAGCACCCGCCGGATTGCCTGCGTACCGCGCTTCCGGACGGGTCTCCTTCGATGTGAGATGCGGTGCATCACCCTCGGCGTTGGAGGTACACGGTGACGTGTTCGTGTGCGAACACCAGGACCTCGGTCCATCTACCAGTTAGCAGATCTTGATCAGCTTGAAGCTACTGCTACTTTTTCTCCAGGCTTTTTGCAGTGGCTATAAGCTGGTGCTTGAAGCGCTCCTGCTCGACGGGATCCTCGGGCAAGATAAATTCTTCGTCGCCGAGGCTCACCTCGTCTTCGGAGAGGGGTATGTAATTGTCATCCTCTGAGTCCCCATCCATTGCCTGTTTTTCAGGGCTAGCTTGCCTATCCTCCCGTCCGGCTTGCTCGAAGCTTGGCTGGGCGGGATTGTTTTCATCTTTGGCTTCATCCATAGTGCTATTGTCTCTTGTGCCAGTATCTCTATTTTTGCTATGGCGAGGCTTAGAGCGGCGCCACTGATGCCGGCGCTTAGATTGTTTCTCGTGGGGTTTATCCTCCGTTGCCTCATCGCCGTTGCTTTCTTTGGGTGTGTCCACCATATATACATCATATGATGAGGTGGCTGTCCAGCGCCATGTGGGCGGTGGTTCCTGTTCTTCTCCGTCATCGTCGTCCATACCGTCGATGTCTTCAGAGTCAAAATCAAGCATGTCGGTTAAGTCGTCGACAGTGGCTATTAAGTGGGTGGTGGGTGGGGAACGGATTTCTTTGTCGTCTGCTTCCCACTCAAGCCAGACATAGTTCGGCCAAGAGTCTCCTGACAGGGAGAGAGATTTTAATGAATTTAGCACGTCGGCCAAGGGTGAGTGCTGAAAGATATCCACGGAGCTAAACTCCATGACCGGTGCCCAGTCAGGTCTGATGGACACGGGTGTCGGTGTCAAAACCGGCGGATCTTGGGTAGGGGGTCCCAATCTATGCGTTTTAGGCTGATGGTAACAGGAGACAAGGAACACAATGTTTACCCAGGTTCGGGCCCTCTCGATGGAGGTAAAACCCTACTTCCTGCTTGATTGATATTAATGATATGAGTAGTACAAGAGTTGATCTACCACGAGATCGTAGAGGCTAAACCCTAGAAGCTAGCCCTCTAAGGACCAAACTCTCCGGTTTATATAGACACCCGAGAGGGCTAGGGTTTACACGGAGTCGGTTACAGGGAAGGAAATATAATATCCGGATCGCCAAGCTTGTCTTCGACGCAAAGGAGAGTCCCATCCGGACACGGGACGGAGTCTTGAGTCTTGTATCTTCACGCTCCAATAATCCGGACGAAGTATATAGTCCGGCTGTCCGGATACCCCCTAATCCAGGACTCCCTCAGTAGCCCCTGAACCAGGCTTCAATGACGATGAGTCCGGCGCACAGTTTTGTCTTCGGCATTACAAGGCGGGTTCCCTCTCCGAACACTCCAAAGTAATTATCGAACACTTAGACCATGTCCGGATCTGCAAGATGATCTTCACATACCATAGTAGGGAGCATAGCTTAAATCTAATCCGCTGGCAACCTTCGTACGTCATGCCCTTGCATCGTGGCCCGGCCCAACATGAACTGGTGTTTCTTGGCCCACCTCGACTCGCGTTGCGAGGCGGTTTTATTGGCACGCCCTGCCGAAGCAGAGATCATGTTCCCCTTATTACGGGATCTTCCATCAATACAGGCGTGCGCAACCCCATGACGACTGTTGGTATGACTCCGTGTGTTTTTAGATAAGTCTCAAGCGGTCACGCTGAGGAGTCTTGATATTCACCCCCTTATAAAGGGGCCGAGGCCTATACCTCTTTTCCCCCACCCTTGCGCCCTTTCGCATCTCGAGTTCTAACACCCGAGAACCAAACTCAAACACCCCAGATCCTCCAATATGTCCGGATCCAACTCTCAGGGTCGGTGGGTGGCCTCCTCGGTCAAAGAGGAGGAAATTGCGAGGCTTAGGGAGGTCGGATATCTTACTGCCGACATCCATCACAGGCTTCCTGCTCTAGGGCAGGTCATCCCAACTCCCGAGCCTAATAAGAGCATCGTATTTGTTCCTCACTTCCTCCGCGGCTTCAGCCTCACCCTTGATCCCTTTGTGAGGGGGCTCATGTTATATTACGGGCTAGATTTTCACGATCTAGCTCTGGACGCCATCCTCCATATCTCGTCGTTCATCATTGTGTGCGAGGCTTTTCTCCACGTCATTCCACACTTCGGCTTATGGCTCAAGACCTTCAATGTGAAGCCGAAGATGATCGAGGGGCGACATGCGGAGTGCGGAGGTGCCATAATAAGCAGGAACGCTGATGCCCCATGGCCAGAGGGTTCTTTCTCAGACGTATTCGATGTATGGCAGCGGAAATGGTTTTACGTCACGGCTCCCAGAGGCACAAAGTGGGTGGCCGCCCCCGATTTCCGCTCAGGCCCTCCATCACAACTGGCATCATGGACCAACGTAGGACAGGATTGGGGGCCCGCTAGTGATGTACCAATACTGTAGAGCTGTATCCGTGAGCTTCTTGAGAGGGACATTAACCTTGTCAGCATAATTCAGGTGATGCTAATCCGACAGATGTTGCCGTGCAAATGTCGGCCTCTCCGGATGTGGGAGTTCAATCCAGAGGGTCCGCGGACTATTCTGCACTTCTTCGGCCTGACGCTCAAAGGGATGTGTAAATTATTCTTCGGACCACAAGTAAAGTGTCCGGACACCACCGAGGATGCAGGCCTAAGCTGCAATCGCCTAGATACCCAAGTAAGTAACCCTGAAACCGGACACTTCGTTTATATTTGTCATAGTCATTATTCTGAAAATCCTCCATGACCAGGAATGGCTCAGCAAGGCGGAGAGAATCAGGTGTCCGGCGCCACTTCCCGAAGGCTCGCCTAGTCCAACCATAGACAGGATGCTTGGCCGGGTGCTCAGCAAAATGCCCTCAGGGAAAGACGAAGGGAAGAACAGAGAAGCCGAACTTCACACACTGCACATCCAAACCGGGGGAATTGCTACCTCCCCAAAGGAGGATAGTCGGGAAGGGGAGTCTAAAGCCTCCTCCCCACGCGGGAAGAAGAGGGCCGCCTCCGAAGACTTGGAGACGGAGGTGCCCAAGAAGGGGAAGAAAGCGTCTGCAGGGGGCCCTTCCCCGAAGGGTGCCCTTACCGCGTCATGCCCGCCGACGGGCCAGCCCTTAACCGAGCTGTGAGTTAATCGTAAATTCGAAGGTACTGTATTTCTCTGAGAACAATAACCAGGATTCATTTTTTGTAGTCTGGCTAGCTGCTCTTCTCGACAGAGTTCGTCTTCGGGGGATCTCCCTCCAGAGATGATGGAGAGTGAGACCCCACCAACCTCTCCGCCTCATGAGGCGGGCGACCCCAAGGTGTCGTCACAGAGGAGTCCGGATCTGCCGAAGCCAGAAGCTAATCCTTCAGCCGCCCTAAGCCCGTAGCGATCGGCTCCCACGGGGGGCGATTAGAAGGGTCCGACACTATTCGGTGTCCGGCCGGACATACTGACGGGCCTTCTGGAGGGAGCTATACTCTCAGAGGAGCACCGCTCATTAATGAGCACGGTGCTCAAGAAGATCTCATCCGCCACAAGCGGTTTGAATGAAGCATTTACGAGCCTGCTCAGAGGCTTTGAGGTATGTAGTGAAAAATACACAATTTTTTGGCTCTGAGGCATGCGCTAGGTGTGCTCCATATGGATAGTAGCCCCTGAGACTCTCGTTGCCCGCCCTAGGCGGCAAACGGAGGATCGTAATGTGTAAGTAATGATTGCGTTGTATATATGCGCAGGTGTCTAAGGATCCGGCAGTTGATCAGTCCGTTGAAGTTGCCGAACTAAGGAGGCAGATTGGAGCTATTGATGCCGATATCACGCTGGTGAACAAGCAGCTGAACGAGTCACAAGGTATGTGATCTGCTTTCCTTATTATGTTGTGTAGGAAAATTTGGGAGGGGCATAATATTAATGCAACATGCTTGGACTACAGACGGTGCTGCTACCGTGGAAGCCCTGAGGGCGGAACTTGCCCAGGCCAAGGAACAAGCTCGGGCTAGCAATGCGGCTGCCCTAAAGGCGGCCGAAGAGTTGAGAGCCAAACAGGCTGCTCATCGCCGAAGCGAAGATAAGATAGCCAACATGGCTGTGGAGTTGAAAAATGCAGCCGACCGGTATGAGTTCCTTGAAAAGGAGAATCAGGTTAATTCGGCTGACCAGAACAAGGCACTTAACGCGGCCAAGGAGATGCGGACCAAAATCAGGGATATGCGGGAGGAGCTTCGATAGGGCGAAAAATCACGGCTGGTAACCCTACATATTGCGGATGAAGGTTTTGGATCCAACGTATGCTCCCCTAGATCGACGCTGGAGTCCTGCAGACGCGTATGCGGACTTGGCGAAGAGTACGGCTGAAGCGGCCAAGTATTGCAAGGAGCAAGGTGATAAAGAAGTGGAGAAGCTGTTCTGGTCGCAATTCAATGCTCCTGCGCGCCCATTACCGTTGAGTGAGAACATGGCTACCGTGGCGGAACTTCATAGGCTGTCCGGGCTTGCCATGCGGTCTGTAATAGACCATCTTTGGCCAAAGGAGCCGAATCCGGACAGTTATTTTGGTTTAGTGCAACAATTCCTTGGTGCTGTATCACGGATCGATGCCATGAGAAGGTCGACATGTATAGAGGGTGCACGAATGGCTCTCGCCCGTGTTAAAGCATATTGGACAGATATGGAGGCCACCATCGTTGCAACCCAGAATCCGGCGGGAGGCCAGGATCCAGCCGAGCACTACCTGGAGTAGGTAACAGAAGGTGCTCGGTTAATAGAGGCTCTGTGCTCGAAAATGTCATGTTCGAGTGACAAATTGTGTCATTGTAAAAACAATGTTATTTTGATTATGAGGCTATATTTATAGTTTGTGCCCGAAAGTATTATTGTGCCCCCTGTGCAGCCGTTTTTATGTATACGTGTAATTCTGAAAGTTAGCAGTCATTGGCTTCAGCCCCCATGCATACAATGCGGGGGTGTTCGCGAAAAATATGCATAATCACACTTGATCCAACGTCTTGGTCCATTAACGAGGTGATCGCACATCGAACTAGGCAACCGGACTATATAGCTGTAACACTTTCACTTAGCCATAGGAGTTTGACGGTGGGGCTACTATGTAGCCCCTAGTACTTTTGCATGCATCCGAATACGGGCACGCATGTACATGACCGGGAAACGGCCCTTCATTAATGCGGAGGAATCCTAAAGATTCCGGTAAGTCTTCGAGTGGTTGAATAGTCTCTCGTTGTATCATGACAATAAGTTCTCGGCTTTCTCTACTGAGGTGCTCATCCGGAATAACCAGGGCACAATCGCAGTAGTTCCCCTTTGGCCGCCTTAGCCGATAAGAACGGAACGTAAGGCGGCAAACATAGGAGCCGGGCAAACCCAACATTTGACCAAAGACATGATTCGGAGCTAATGCATATAAGGCCAAACTCGTGACGCCGAACACTCCCGAAGGTATTCGGACTTTATAACAGAAAATGGGCTGAAGAATGCCATTTCATTATAAACCCTGTATTTCCAGGTACGTGCATTAGACTGTCATGGCGAAATGCCAATAACGGCAGTACCCTCTGTGGGTATAGTACCCATGGGATGTGTAAACAACAAGAGGCAATAGAAAAGGTTTACACAGGGGCTTAATCTAAAGAGAATCCTTTGAGCGGGGCCCTGCTGCATGTCTGCGCCTTTGTCTCTGTTGTGCCGTGTCCTGGAAGGGTATCGCACGAATGGTGTCTGTAAAAAGAAAAGCTCATGTATAAGACTATAACGTGAGCGTGCGATGTATAGTAAAAGTGTAAGGCATTGGCCTGTAAGTAAGGTCAAGCCAATAGTGGGGCTTTTATTAAATATTTATAGCCCCTGGTGTCCTCTACAGGATTACATATACGGTGCCCTGGCTCGGTTTTATCCGGGCTGCCGGACTCGTCTAACCGTGTCCGTTGTCTTAACGACCAGTCATCCTTTCTGGTATTGGAGGCCCCTTAGAGTCCATCCACTGGGGCCATCGCGTGTTCCTCTGTGCATGAAGAGTGCTCTGTGTTACCATTAACGGAGATGACGCCTTGTGGACCGGGCATCTTGAGTGTGAGGTAGGTGTAATGAGGTACTGCGTTGAAGCGGGCGAAGGCCGTTCTCCCAAGCAATGCGTGATAGCCGCTGTGGAAGGGTGCGATGGTGAAGAGTAGTTCTTCGCTTCTGGAGTTGCCTGGAGAGCCGAATGTTACCTCCAGTACGACGGAGCCCCTGCTGTAGGCTTCAACGCCTGGTATCACTCCTTCAAAGGTAGTGTTCCTTTGGCTGATTCTGGATGAGTCTATCCCCATCCTGCGGATAGTGTCCTAGTATATTAAATTGAGACTACTATCGCCGTCCATGAGGACGTGAGTAAGATGGTATCCGTCGATTATTGGGTCGAGCACCAAGGCATCTGATCCTCCGTGCCGAATACTAGTCAGACAGTCCGTGTGATCGAAAGTGATCGGACGAGTCGACCAGTGGTTAGGTGTGGGTACGACGGGCTCTATAGCGTATGCGTCTCTGAGTGTGCATTCGTGCCTTCTTGTGGATGTGTGAGTCGCGTGGATCATGTTTACTGATTTTACCTCTGGTGGGAATTTTTTCTGTCCCCCAATGTTCGGCTGGCGAGGCTCATCCTCGTCTTCACCTGATGTTTCCCTTCCCTTGTGTTCGGCATTTAATTTCCCGACCTGCTTGAAGACCCAGCATTCTCTGTGAGTGTGGTTCGCAGGTTTGTCGGGGGTGCCATGAATTTGGTACAGTCTGTACAGAACTCTGTTCAGACCGGACGGTCCTTCTTTGCTGCCTTTAAATGGCTTCTTTTGATGACCGGATCGAGAGCCCCTGAATCCGGCGTTGACCGTTGTGTTGTCCGGGCTCTCTTCCTTGTTTTGACGTTTGTTTTTATTGCGCCATGGCTTCCCATTGCCATCCCTTATTTCTGATGTGCTTGGGTCACTCGTGCCTTTATGGGCCAACCAGCTATCTTCACCCGCGCAAAAGCGGGTCATAAGGCTTGTTAAGGCTGCCATTGTCCTTGGCTTTTCTTGGCCGAGGTGTCTGGCGAGCCACTCGTCCCGGATGCTATGTTTGAATGCCGCTAAGGCTTCGGCATCCAAACAATAGACAATTTGATTCTTCTTAGTGAGGAATCTGTTCCAAAGCTTGCGGGCGGACTCTCTGGGCTGTTGGATTACGTGACTTAAATCGTCCACATCCGGAGGCCAGACATAAGTCCCTTGAAATTGGCCCTGGAAGCGTCCTCGAGTTCCTCCCAACTTCCAATTGAATTTTCAGGGAGGCCTTCCAACCAATGTCGAGCTGGCCCCTTCACCTTGAGGGGAAGGTATTTGATGGCGTGGTGGTCGTCCCCACGAGCCATGTGTATATGCACGATAAAATCCTCGATCCAGACCCCTGGGTCTGTCGTTCCGTCATATGCCTCTATGTTCACAGGTTTAAAACCCTGTGGGAATTCATGGTCCAGTACTTCTTTGGTGAAGCACAGCGGGTGAGCAGCCCCTCTATATCTGGACATGCTGTGGCATGTCGTCGGCTGTTGTTGTGTCCGATGTTTATTCCGAACTGGTATCCGATCGTTATGATCGTTTTGGTGACCATAGTCCTGCACCGGGGTGTGTCCTTTAGATCCGTAGATGGACATGGCCGCGCCGGCTTTCTTATCTAGGAGCTCGCGTAAATCGTGTGTGGCGTCGGTAGCTGCTCTGTTGCGGTTATGAAGTGGTTTGTCCGGCCTTCTGGCTGTGTTGTTCTTTGGTGGAACGGCCTCATCGTCGGATTCTGGCAGCAGATTGCGTTCTGGATAGCTCTTTGTATGGCGATCGTCGCCGTACTTCTCTTTAGTGTCTAGCACTTTATTCCATCTGTGATTGAGCATTTCCTGTTCGGCCTTTAGCAATTGCTTCTGCTTCTTTAGACTTCTCGCAGTGGCCATAAGCCTTCTGTGGAGGTTTTCTCGTTCCAAGCGTGTATCCGGGATGATGAATGCATCGTCATCCGGACTGTGTTCTTGTCCCGGGGCGCTTTGATTAATTCGACCCTTGGGATCATTATGATCGGACGTCTGCTCCGAGCTGTGTTCGGCTTGACCTGCCTCATCCTGCTCCATTGCTGGGTCCATATGGTCGTTGTTTCCTTCGGAGTTGACTGGGGTGTCGATCTTTCTGGCGCTCTTGTCGCTATTTTTACTGTTGCTGGACTTGGAATGGCGTCTGCGCCGTCGTTTTGGCTTTTGCCCGGGGTTTTATCTTCCGGATTGTCGCCGTCGTCCTCCTTAGGCGTATCCACCATGTATATATCGTATGACGAGGTGGTAGTCCAGCGTCCCAGTGATTTTGAATCTTCTCCTTTATCCTCGTCCATACCTTTGATGTCTTCGGACTCGAAGTCAAGCACGTCTGATACATCGTCGCCTGCTTCCAACTCGAGCCAGACATAGTTCGGCCATGAGTCTCCTGACAAAGAGAGAGACTTTAATGAGTTCAGCACGTCGCCAAGGGGCGAGTGCTGGAACATATCGGCGGCAGTGAACTCCGTTACCAGAGCCCAACCAGGTTCGGTGGGCTCGGGAACGCGCCGACTAGAACTTACAGCCGGATACGAGTCAAGGGGTCCGGTGTCCACGGCTTCTTTACAGGTGAGGCATATGTTCGGCTCTACCGCCGATGAGTGTGCGGCCTGCGGGATGGGGTCCATCCACTCGTCCTTGGGCAATGCAATCTGCTCCGGATTTAGGTCCGGGGTTACTGCCACTACAAAAAAAAGACACATCCGTGACATTTTGGGCCGAACGGATTTTTTTTCTGTCATACATATGACACTTCTATGACGATAATTGTGACAAAACCCGGTATCATCATAGATGTGGTGGGCTCCTACTTCTATGACAAAAAATCATGACAGAAAATGGGCTTTTCATCCTGGGCGGGCCGGAGACGCAGCTGCATGACATTATTTGGGCCGTCCATGACGGAAAAAACCATGGTAGAAGCGAGGGGGAGGAAAATTTCAGGAGTTGCCAGTTACGGTGGGAGAGCGATGCGCGTTTCTCTCGTATAGGTACACGCGTGTGTGCGAGGCGTTGGCTCTAACTGAACCCGAGCGAGGCGTTGGGCTCTAATTGAACCCGAGCGATTGTACTGTAGGCTACGCGTTACTGAATCCGAGCGATTGATCGATGGCTGTTAACTGAACCCGATGGAGCGATTCCTTCGCTACTACTGCTAACTGAAGTCGATCGATGCTGCCTCTAGGATGAACAGTGAGCGTTGCGGGGGGGTTTGGATCAACAGTGAGCGGTGGCGTTGCCTCTGAATGAATAGGAACCCGTGGTGTGGAGGGCTGGATGAACAGTAGACGGTGGAGGGGTGGCCACGGAGGGGTGGTTGAACAGGACCCCGTGGTGTGGAGGGCTGGATGAACAGTAGACAGTGCAGGGGTGCCCGTGGAGGGGTGGTTGAATAGTAGCCGGTGGAGTAGCGCGCGGTGGACGCTGGATGAACAGGAGACCGTGGAGGCTGGAGGAGGTCGACAGTAGCCCGTCGAGGCTGGAGGAGGTCGACGGTGGAGATGAACAGTATCCCGTGGGGTCCCGTTTTGTGGTACGCCACACCCCTCCCGATGAACAGAACCCTCGTTTAGACCGTAGGAGGTCCGTTTCGTCTGTTTT